>NC_051076.1:46593036-46893036 GCF_004664715.2 Peromyscus leucopus
ATCAAACATGTAAACGTGCACAGACCACACATACAAATACACAGATAAGAAATATTGAAAATTACAACATTGTGGAGTGTTTTTTTTCAGTTATTTAATGTTGTTCCCACAAAGAGTAATACGTTACCACCCACTGATATGTAACATAGTGTACTTTCCATTCTTTGCCCTTTATTTTCTGCATTTTGCTTAGACTGATCAGTAAATGGTAGCCTAGTACCAGCAGAGTTACTACAGACCAATACAAAATTCCAACCTCATCAGAATAACATGTTTCAAATATGAATGTTTCTTCATTACAGATCTGTTTTAGTTAGGATTTCTATCATTGTGAAGAGACACAATGAACATGACCATGTCAGCTCTTATAAAAGAAAAACATTTAATTGGGATGTCTTATATTTTTCAGCGGCTTGGTCCATTGTCATCATGGTGCAACATGTTGGTGTGGTAGACAGACAGGGTGCTGGAGAAGTACCCGAGAGTCCTACAGCTTGATTTGCAGGCAACAGGAAGTGATCTGTCTCTCTGGGATATCTTGGTCATAGAAAACCTCAAAGCCTGCCTCCACAGGGACACACTTCCTCCAACAAGTCCAAACCCACCCTAAAAATGTCACACCTCCAATTAGTCCAACTCCCTTCTGGGGGGCTGTTTTCTTTCAAACCACCACAGGACCTTAACTGAAGTATCAGTGTACTATTTATCTAAGTCAACAACAAGTTAATGAAGAGTGAAAGGAAGGAGAATAAGGAGGTGGTGATTGATACAAGAGCACATTGTCTGGCACAAAAGGGATGAACTAGAATACATATGCATTTATAATAACATACATTGGTTATAATGATAATAGATAAATTCTGCATCTGTGTGTTTCATCTAGTATACCTTGAAACATTTATTTACTTGGAAATCTCTCCATCTTTAACTAAAAAACAAATTTACTAAACGTTGTGACATGAGCTTCACTTCTTTTCCTAGAAGACAGATTGAGATGTTTTCATTTGGTTGGCTTTTGTTCCCTGAATTAACACAAAAGGAAATTTCCCTGAAATCAGGGTTTCAATTGCCACTTTAGCCTTCGGCAACACACCCTGAGGAGATACCAGGTATCCCAGGTGGGTGAAGTGAGCATCTTTGTTTATTAAAGCAGAAACTAATGTGCACAGGATCCAGTTAAAAGAGACAGGGCAGGTGTGCAAATAGAATATTGTCCATGTTACTCTAGTTTGTGAATTTTAGAACTAATGTGTGAAAAAAGTGACATTTCTTAAAGTTCATGCTTGTGCACATTTACATGTTTACATGAGCATATGAGCGTATGTAACATGTATATTTGTGCCTGGGTATATTTGGTTATATCTCTCAAAAATCTCAGGAAGGCAACTGGAAAGTTTACTATGGAAGGCAATCTCCAATGCAAACAAACAACAACAAAAAACCCCAAAGATCATTAAATGGACATATATTATATGTTAATGCATTTTTCTATAGAACTATGTCTCAGGGAGTCAATACATGAAGATACTCTTTTCTCATAGGGTAATTCACCACTGACAATCTGTTAAGAATCACAAATGTATTGTACTGTAATATCTGATTGTGTTTCTGAATTTGAATGGTTTTTACTTTTTCAATACTGAAAGAATAAATCTTCCTTAGAATACAATTTACATATAAGGATGCTATCTGTGATTCATATACTGTCTCTATAAAATTTGCCACAAAGTATTACATAATTAAAATATTAAAAATGGCCAGGTGGTGGTGGTGGTGGCGGCGGCGGCGGCGGCGGTAGCGCACGCCTTTAATCACAGCACTCAGGAGGCAGAGGCAGGTGGATCTCTGTGAGTTCGAGGCCAACCTGGCCTCCCAAGTGAGTCCCAGAAAGGCACAAAGCTACACAGAGAAACCCTGTCATGAAAAACCAAAAAAAAAAAAAAAAAAAAAAAAAAAATTAAAAGTGTTTCTACTGTCATCTCATAATTTGTCAAAACTCCAAATTCTCTAAATTCACTGCAACTTTGATAATCCAACATTAACCTTTCGATGTGAAAATAGGCATATGGTGGACTGAGTCCTTTTGGCACTTGGCTTAGTAGGTTCTGGTGTAACAAGACCCTTGTATCTGCAATGGACCTCTCCTCACCAACTCCTAACTAACTTTCAGCTGTGTATCTATTTCTATTCTAACTTTACACATTCAGTTACTGAAGAAATAATTTTACATAATTATTTAAAACATTTATCATAACCTTAACATATATATATATATATGTGTGTGTGTGTGTGTGTGTGTATGTATATATATATATATATATGCATACATTCCCCATCAACACAACATAAAACCATGATAAAATAAATCTTTTTGCTAAACTGCTCATGTACATTATTGTTTAAAGTCAAATTAAAGGACATCATACCCACAAATTGTGTGTTTCAATTAATACTATATTATGAAGCATCCCAAAGGAGCAGGGTGTCATGGTTTGTCTTTGATGTTATTGTTTTGGGACAAGCTTGCTATTGAACCTTCCCTGACTGGCGTGAAACTGTTTGTGCTGTCCAGGTGATTTCACACTTGCAGAACTCCTCCTGGCTCTCTACCACTGCAGTGCTAAGGTTTCAGGTGTGTATACCCACATGTTCCTATTTTATGCTTTTAAAATAGTACTAGTTTCCAAGCTATCAACACATATTGCTGCTCTCTACTCATTCAAATGTTATGTAAAATAATAATATATTCTATTACTATAAATTTTTTTAAAGAAAAATAACATGTAACTAAAGAATTGGATTTTGAATTCTAGACATGTTCTGAAAAGCCTATGCTTATTGTATAACAAGATGATGAAATTTAGGTTTAATTTCAAATGTTAAAATCACAGCAAATTACCCTAATAAAGAAACACATGATGAATCCAGATTTCAAAATATTGATCTTATATATTTTCCATCCATTAAACTCAATAGACCTGGCATATTTCAGAGTTACTCAAAATAATGGGCTGTGAGTATTGGCTACATGTTAGTGGAGTAGTACCCAACTAGATATAAGACAATAGCCATGGATTTATAATAAAATTTGTACTATGTTTTACAAAGACAAACACTTTTTTTTGTACACTACACCAACTGAACTTTTTTTTTCCCTCTGTAATATAGTCTTACTGATAAATGAGTGTAGCCATTGTCCTCTATACAGAGCCAATGCAGGATCTCTTATACAATGACACTGGTATGTTGATAATCTGTAGACAGACAAAATGACATGTACCTGTTAAAGCAGTTTAATTTAACCAAATTGCTCCACAAGATAAACTTTCTCCAACAGAGCAGCATTGTAGATCCAAAATGGTTGAGAATGCACCACATGGTTTTCTGTAGTAGGATAGGCACATACGTTCAAGGAAATTGCCTCAAACCAGTTGCCAAGGCATGCACAAAAAAATACTTTCATATGAGCCAACCTGGAGTCTTCCTGAGGGCCTAGCAACAGGCACTGTCAGAATTCCTGATCTCTGTCAGAGTTTCTGATCATGCACAGCCAATGAAGGATGGCCACATAATGCCACCAGGTTAGGACACAGCTTTTGTGCTTGGAGGAAGGTATATAAGGCCTTCCTCATTACTGTATAAATGAGTCTGCTGTTTGCCTTCAACTGACTCCTGGTGTCTGTGTCATTGATGCTGTATCATCTCATCCCCTCCCCTGAGGGAACTGTTAAGACAAAGCAACAGTTTTCTTTTTATAGCAAGGGAAAAATAAATAGCAAGGGGAAAAAAAAGTGAAGTGTTCTGATTGGGTACAGCCAGCAACTGCATGATATAGTAAGAGGATAATGAGATACTAGGATTATATGTATATATGTGGTCTGTGCTATTGGCAGCCTGTTACTGGCTAAAGATCAATTATTGCAGTTGGCTGAGATGTGGTTGCTTAGTTACAAGGAATTATTCTTGGGTTTCGATTTATCTATGTGTCAAGGGAAGTTCATTGTGTAAGGAGGCTGCTGTGAGTCAAACTTCATCACTAGGTACAGAGACAGGGTTATGCCAAAATTATTTCATATTAACAAGCCTGTAAATATCTTAAGCCATTTGGGAGAACAGGATGTAAATTCATTCAAGCTTGAGAGTAACTGGTTTATGCTTCTTTCTCAGGATCACTGAATGAAATTTAAAAATTTTGAATTTAAACTTAAGTTCTCATCATTTTAGAAACATCAATTTAGCTATGGAATACTTTGTCTGCTAACAAAGTGTAATGTTTCCTATAGATTTTCAAAGAAAATTTGATTTTGTTAGATGTGCTGTGACTTTGGATGTTTTTAGGTATAGAAATGGGTCAAATTCTTTTTCGACTTGGAGTTCTGATTTTACTGTAGCACTTTTAGTAAGATCATGAGAATTTTCCTTTTCAAATTCGCTACTCTGTAGAATCATCGGAACTTCACCCATATTGTTTTTCTTTTCTTATAATGGAAGTGTCACAGTTTGTTCCATTTTCATAATGAACTACAATTATCCAACATTATAAAAGAAAGATTTCTTGCAGTGATGTCAGATTATTCTTAATAAATGGTTTCTAGCTGAACACAAGGCTATAATTTAATCTCTGCTGACATCATAAACTCTGTAAATTCAGCATAAGTACTTTATGAATGGCAGGAGGACAATTCATTTAAATTATATCCTAAAGATTTGTTTCAATGAAATAAAAGTTTTTTTTTAAGATCACCCCATTATCATCAAAGAATAAATTTTCTTCATAAAAGGAATTGTATAAAGAAAGCACCTTCTTTATACAATCATTTTATGGATTTAAAGACCATTAGGGATATTTATGTTATAATGGAAAATTACTCATAATTAATATATTTTCACAGACTCTACTTTGTATATTTGGAATCCATTATCCCTTTGTGAGTGATACCACTAAAATGTCTCTTCAGAATCCTCAAATGTAGTGTTATTATTTATACTGCATATTGCAAACTGAAAAACGATTATAAGCAGGCTGAGTAATGCTCATCACCGCTGACACTCTGAGAAATTAAGAACAGGTAACAGCAGAATAAGAGAAATTAAATTGAATTTCCAGCTTCTATATGGAGGAAGTTTCTTGACTTGTATGGATCATATTCCATCTGTTCTTTCATAATTAAAATGAGTACATAAAACTATGGAAGTGCTGGCCTTTATTTCTATATAAAGCTGACTGTGAGCAAGAGCTAAAAATACTCCTGTCTCCACCCTAGCTCCCACAGTCACATGGGTGTTGAGCATTCAGACTTAAGGCTTCAGGCCTATGTAACAAGCATTCTTACCCATTAACAAATATACCCAGGCCCAACAATGTTTCTTTCTGTGTAAAATCATATATTCTTTCCTTGTATTGTGGTCTTTTTTCTCTATACATAAGTCAGGTCTAATTAGTGTCATAGTAAACTTAAAATTACCATATATTAATCTAATATGTCATCAGGAAATATAGCATTATTCAGAAAACTTTTTAACACAATTTATAAATGTTGTCTTCACCAATTCCACAGGGCAATGAGAAAAATGAATCTGCAAAAAGAAAATATAAAGTATTTTATTACAAAATCAGCATTCTAGAATCATCATCATCATCATGCATTATGAGCATATGACATAGTGTGCAAATTATTTTATAAGCAATGTAGGTTATAACTACTGATTTGGTTATATATATTATTTTCTTCTCCTCATTCAATCCTGTTTATTTTTTCAAAATTTTAGTTAAGTGCAACTTGATATTATTTTGCTTTTAAAAAGAGTATTATGTAGCCACAGATGAAATAGAAGTTCTAATCCTCATACCTTCACCTCTCAAATGTATGTCTGAACCTGACCTAAGTCCTGCTTACTTTTAAGGTTAGTCACAAGGCATTCTTAGTGCAGTAAGAGAATATTTTTGTTGTTCATATGTAGAAGAACAAGTAACAAGTACATAAACAAATTTCAGATATTTGTTTGTAGTACTTCCATTTTTTGATTTATTTACTTTCTTTAAATAGAGAGGGAGACAGAGAAAAGTGGACAAAAAGGAGAGATGAGATGAGATGAGGGAATAGAAAGAGAGGCAAGGTGATAATATTGGTTTTTCTTAGTGGGGCTACTCATAAAGTGTCTAATTCAATCAACATCAAACATCAAAATGAGACTTCATCTAAGATTTCAGTCATTTATCAACCAACCATAAGCAGTTAGGATATGATAGGAGAGGAGAGAGAGAAGAAAGAGAAGAGAAGAGAGGAAACAGAAGCGTGAATAGGGAGGGGTGATTTCGACTTTTCCTGATGACCTACTCATGTTTTACCTAATGCAATATTCTCAATCTCTCCATATTTGCCTATTTTAATGACTTTGAAAAAGTAGAATATACATGCTGAATATTACTATTAATTCCTCTAGACACTATTTCAGGGTTTTGATTTGTGACAATGGTACAGAACTCTGGAGTGACATGTACATTCAGTAGATTTGAACACTCCAGTTTTCATTTTTGTTCAAAATCTAAAGAAGACTCAAGGGAAAGAAACACAAGAAATCAATTGAAGCCTGATAGACTGATGGAAGGCTTGAACAGAACCTGTTCCTAGCTTCCACTTTTCTTCCGTCTATTATTGAGAGTCTACTTGGACCAAAGTTAGAGGCTATATTACTATCTCTAAGATTGAGTGTTACTGTACATTCATGGAGTAGATAAGAAAACAAAACTCAAAAAACAGAATGTTAAATAGAATTATTTCTGTCATAGTAAATGAGATTTTTTTATTGAAAATTTTGGAAATATGAAAATTTTAATAATGACTTATATTCAAATTGTTGCAGCATTTAAATTGAAAATATTTCAATGTGAATTGGTGAACTGAATGAATTTCTGGTTTTTTTCCTAGAGCTTTGTTTTATTTCATTCTTCTACTTCTAAATGAAATTAATATCTTTGGTGATGACTAAGTGAGACACTGATCTAGAGCTATAGCAGAATGCCATTAGGGATTATTTTATTATTACAATATTTTAGCAAAAAACAAGTATTTGTTTTTCCTCTATGTTCCCTGCCTATATAGTTTCAGGTTCTTGGTTCAACCAAGCAGTGTCAGGGATGGGTGCCATCGCAGGGAATGCACCTTAAGTCCAATCAGATATTGCTTGGTTACTCTCACAAGCTTAGTGCCACTATTACAATAGTGTGTCTTGCAGGCAGGTCAGTATTGTGATCAAAGAGTTTGTAATTGAGTTGGTGCTTACTTTTCTCCTTTGGTAACATGCAGAGTACAGTTCTGTACCATGAGCACTAATCAGTAAGGAAAAGGTGCTAGGTAAGCCTTAGCTCCACATTCCCATGTTCAGTCGGTTATGCAGATGTTGTCTTCAACAATAGCGCCTTACCATCAGATTATGAAGAGCAACTAATAGTCTTTGCAGTAGCCTTGGTAGTTTTGCTGTTCCTGTGGAACATCTTTGGCTGATAACTAGATTAGATATATGCTGGGGATGCTGTGAATGTGTTGCTCTGATTGATTGATAAATAAAACACTGATTGGCCAGTAGCCAGGCAAGAAGTATAGTGCAGGCAGGATAAGCAGAGAGGAGAATTCTGGGATGTGGAAGGCTGAGTCAGGAGATGCTGTCAGCCGCCACCATGAGGAGCAGGATGTAAAGTACCTGTATGCCACGAGCCATGTGGCAAGGTATAGATTTGTAGAAATGGGTTAATTTAAGATATAAGAACTAGATAGCAAGAAGCCTGAGCCACACAGCCATACAATTTATAAATAATATAAGCATCTTTGTGTTTATTTGGGTTTGAGCAGCTGTGGGATTGGTGGGTGAGAGAGATTTGTCCTGACTGTGGGCCAGGCAGGACCAGGAGATAACCCCCCAACAGCTATAACCCATTCCTAGAACTGGAGGCTTCATTTGGTGATGAGAGATGTCCAATTGGCACTCTGATTCCCCCTTTGACTATCCCATTTATACCAACCCTTCAAATAACCCTTAGCTTTATCTGTTGCTCCTTGTGTTCCCTCCCTCATTCTCTACTTCCCTCCCAGTTGATCCTCCATTCTTGTCATCCCAAACCCAATCAGGGCCTGCACAGGTCTGAGCCTGATGGGGTCCTAGAGCTGACAGGTGAAGTGAAGACAAGCTCACATCTCTAACCCAGAAGCTATCTCCAATTGATAACCACTTGCAAATGAATGATTATTTTTCTCTAGTGGTGTCTCACTGCGTAAACAAACCATTCTTAAGTCCAGGCCCAATGCCCAGTTTTGGATGGCCAAAACAAAATGAAATGAATGGAATTATTGGAGATTATTTCTCTACTGCATTGGCAGGGCTTGGTTTCGCTTATAGGCCTTTGTGTATATATTATAGTTTCTGGTTTTGTGTTCTTGTGGGATTTCTGTGTGCAAATATGTGTCTTTGCCTCTATATGTTTCTTGAGATTTTTCTTTGGCTATATCTCTTCCATGTGTTCATTGATTTTTGTTCTATTCTTGTTTGTTAATTTTAATTTTGTCTAATAGTGATAATTATTAATATTGAGATGCCTGTTTGTATTCTAATGAGAGAGGGAAAGAAAGGGTGTGGATTTGGGTGGGTGCAGCAATGAGGAGGATCTGGGAAGAGTTGAGGGAAGGGAAAACATAATTGGAATGCATTGTATTGAAAAAAACTATTTTCACTTTAAAAATTAAAAAGAATTAGTATCTTGATTACTATTTAGTATTTAAATTACAAAGAAAATTCCCTTGAAATGAAATTAAACATCAAAATAAAGTGTCAGCCAGGATTTCAGTCATCTGTCAAAAAAATCATGACCAATTTAGGTAAAAGAAGTTTTGATTGTACCTTATATTTCTCAATACATTTTGCTGTGGATATTGCTCTGTATAAATAAACACTGATTGGCCAGTAACCAGAGAGGATGTATAGGCAGGACTAACAGAGAGGAGAATGGAGGGAATAGGAAGGCAGAGGGAGAGACTGCTGGAGCCACTGCCAGGACAAGGAAGATGTAAGGTACCAATAAGCCACGAGCCATATGGCATAGTATAGATAATAGAAATGGGCTAAATATAAGAGTAAGAGCTTGACAATGATAGGCCTGAGCTAATGGCCAAGCAGTTTAAATAATATAAGCGTCTGTATGTTTATTTTATAGGTGGGCTAAGGGACTGCCAGGGCTTGTAGGGACCCAGAGAGAAAACTCCAGCTACATCATTTGTCAGCTTTCTATGGTTGCATCAAAACATCTGAGAATAATTAACTGAAAAGGAGAGTATGTTGTAGGTAACACTCCTGAGTTTTAGACCATAGCTCACAAGTCTTTGGTGTTCTGAGATGAAGTAGGAGTGTAGGGATAGAGAAGACAATTTCCTTTTAGCAGTAAAGAAAAAAGAGGAAGAAAAGTCCTGAATCCCAAAATACCCTTCAAAGGCACACCACACTGGTTTACTTTCTCCAAATGTTATGCGACCCTCAAATTTCCACCATGTCCTAACAGTGCCCACATTTCTGGAACAAGTCTTGAACTGTGAGTACCTGGGGATGTTCTAGTTCCAAATAAGAGTCAAAGAGATCTAACAGCACTGGTTGAGATGGTTCACTGAGTACAGGAATGTGCTACCAAACTCATAGTACTGTGTTCTATCCCCAAGAATCACATGGTAGAAAGAGAAAATTGACTCCCACAGATTATCCTGTGATTGCCACATGTAAACTATGACATGTGCATGTATTTCCCCCATGGTAAATAAATGGGGAAAAGACCTAATCAAGTATATTATACAATATATGTGATGCCTCCTAACAAAGGTATTGTCAAGCTACCATTAACATTTCTTTCAGCTATCTGGCTACAACTTAAAGTAAAAATCTAGCAGACTTTTTCAGCCTTTTATGACTTAGCTAATATACAATTAATTCATGCTTATTAATTACTATAAAGACTTATTTAAGTTAATAACATCAAAAGAATTCTAAATTGCCAGCTGTAAGAAAGATTTAGGAATATCCATGAATTAGCACAGATAGGTGCATAGATGAGTTTCCATCTCTGCCCAAGCAAAAATGCACTCATTAATAGAAGAAATATAAACTACTGCTAGGTAGGATGTTGACAAAATTGAATCATTATATACTTAATTAGGACATGAACATATTTGGCTATTATATAAATCAGCCTAAAATTGTCCTGAACTGAAATGTGAAAAGTAGTTATGCCTTGTGACCTGGCTATATTACTCTTCGGTGCTTGACCAAAGGACTCCAAGTGATTTTATTCATGGGAAACTGGCACAGTCAATGTTTATGGAAGGACTGTTCACAGAAGCTAATCTGTAGCTATGAGTTACTTGCCCAATAATGGAGGAATGAATAAAGTATGTCATATACTACATCAGATTGTTTCAGCTTACAAGTGAAATTATATCACTTTCTGGAAAATGATGCAACTGGAATTCATCATTAAATGATAAATTCTGGCAAATTAAGCCAGAATACGTAAGACAAATTCAAAATTTCCTCTCTGTTTTGATTACTAAATGTTACAAAATATGTAAACTCATACAATATGTATATAAAACATGAAGGAGAAACTAAAAATCTAGGGGATTAATAGGAAGTGATATGAGGGAAAATGTAAGGCTGAATGGCTTAGAATAATATTAGCAATGCACATTGTATAGTATGTTTGTATAAAAATTACCTTACAAAGCACAGTATCATGTACAATGAAAATATACTACACAATACAAATTAAAATTAAAAAAACAAAAATATATATTGTACATGATAAAGTTTAGATTTATTATTTGTCTTTGAAATATAAACTGACACAGTAAAGCTAATCCTGGGAAAACAGAAACCTGAGTTAAAAATATTAAAATTAAACAGCTATGCATGAAATAGTAATGATAAAGCCAAAATTGAATGCATAACTGATGTGTATTTTATCGGCTTACCAGCAACACAGCTAACATTATTTCATGGTTGTTGACCTGGTTTGCTGTGGTTTGCCATTATCAGTTTCAGGCTAGATATTTGTTGACATTTAAAAAAAAAATTCTTTGCACCACTCCACTTCAGAATGCAAAATTCAGCTGTTACTCACAGGACTATTTTTCCAAAGTTATAACTTTGTCATTTTATATACAAGCACTTCCTATGTTCTAGAAACCATTATTGTAATAGAAGAGGAAGATATGGCTTTTCAGAAACTGGAAGTTCTTAGATAAACAGAATCCCTTGTCTCTGTTTAGTGTACAGGAATAATTACAATGATAAATGACTTTGAATTCCATCACTCTCCTCTCCTTAACATTACAAATTTTCATTCAGTGTCCAACTTTCCTGCCTGATACTTCAGAGTTCTCAGACTTCTATTATGAGATGTTAGAAACTTTTTGTCATTAGTAAATCTGAATAAGTTTAGTGAGTTTACAATTTCTGTCATTTCTGACTTGAACAGCACATTCATGTGACTGATGCTCCTACTTAAATAATGTCCTTATTGTCATTGTTGAAAGGCTGTCTCCCATTAAATGACTAATTTTTCATTACAAAAAAATAGAAAATTTCCTTCAGTGAATCTATAAATCCTCAAGGAGTATGTATAAAAATTCTAAAATTTTTACTTTAGTTCCCTGAAATTTAATTTCATTTTAGAGTAGGTTCATTTAGCCAAAAAGAAAAAAAAAAGTCCGACATCTTTAGCCAAGCCAACACCTAATTCTAAGAAATTTTTTACAGATGTCATCTTACATCAATATCAAATGATGAGGAAGAAAATACCTGTGTATTTTATATAGATATAGCAAATAGGATGCTGTGAAAATTTAAAATATATGTGAAATGTGTATTTTTCTTCAATCCTTTTAAATTAATTTATTTTTCATTTACATTTTATTCATACAATATATTTTTATATGTGGTGATATTTTATTTGTGCTCAAATGTAACATTTTATTTGTATATTAATAAATAAAATTTTCCTGGAGATCAGAGGTCATAGCCAGCATAAACAGAAGTCAAGCAGAAGTACACATCCCTAATCTGATCACATGGCAGGCAAAGTCTCTGTGTGTTCAAGGACACAACCAAGCGTGGTGACATATGCCTTTAATCCCAATACCAACCATAGAGACCTGGAGGTCTGTATAGACAGGCAGTGATGAGGAAGTGAGATGACTGGGTTAAGAACCAATGAGAAGGCAGAACAGCAAGGAAATAAAGACACAAGTTAGACAGGAAGAGGCTTTCTTGGGAAGCTATGGCAATGTGGTAAGCTAAGGTTAGTTGGTGGCTATCACTCTGATTTCTATGGCTTTCACCCCTGTATTTTGCTCTGTGTTTCTTATTTAATAAGACTGTTTAGAAATTCATCTATATTTATCATATTATTTCTATGCCTCCAAAGCCCCAAGATTGATTGTCTCCACTTTTCTATTCACCCAACTACATATTCTTTCTCTCTCTCAGAAACAAAACAAACTAAAAAAAAAAAAATCAAAATGAACAAGCAAAAAATATCATAACAAAAATAAAAGGTATACACACACAGACTCACACACAATGACAACCAATTCTGGATTTTGTTTTGTATTGCCTAACTGCTCCTAGGCATGAGTTGCACTCTGGGGTGTGTTAGATATGCATAGTAACAATCTATTGGTAAAAACAAGTTTTCATATCCCTAGCATGTATCAATTGCAAATACCTTCTTGGTTAAGGGTGGGACTTTGTGTTTGCATCCCTTTCAAGTGTTATGTATTCTATAACAATCTCTGTGATATCATATGTGCATCAGACTTGTGTTTAGAAGACACTATTTTCTTGGTGTCATCCACCGACAGTGGATCTCACAGTCTTTCTATATCCTCTTCTGTTCAGATCCTTGAGTTTTAAGGGAACTTAAAAAAGTATGATCAATGCATCCCATTTACAATCGAGGTCTCCAAAGTATCTCACTCTCTTTACATTCTCCATTTGTAAACCTCTATGTTAATTTCCATCTACTGCAAGAAAAAAACTTCTTTGATGTGGGTGGAGTGAATCTGATCTACAGGTATAGTAATATGCCGTTAAGAGTCATTCAATTGCCACATTCTTTTAGGAGCATATACAAAGTAGGTTTTCTCCTAGGCCCTATCTAGTATCAGATTCTTGTCCACTTTAATGGTGTCAGTTGTGGGTTCCATTTCATAGAGTGAATCTTTAATCCAATCAAAGAGTTGTTTGTAACTGCCATAGCATTTGTGCCTCTATTGTACCAGTCAATATTGTGCAGACCAGTCAATGTTGTAGGTTGCAGGTTGTAGATGGGTGCTACTGATGGTCATTTTTCTCCTCTGGTAATGTGTATTGTATCTTCTTGCACCATGAATACTAGGCAGTAGGGGTAAATCTTCTACTTGGGCACCAGTTTGATTATTACATGTTCAATGCCATAAGTAAGTTTTATCTTCACCAATAGGGCATTACCATCAGGTCATGAAGAGTAACTACTAGCCTTGAGAAGAGCCTGTGTTGTTTGGGACAGGCTATGGGACCTGTTTGGCCAATGACTCAACAAGATGTAACTAACTCATGAAACTAGAAGTTTTACTTGATGGCATAAAATGCCTGTTACAACCATTGTCTCTCTCATTGTATGGTGATTCAATTTAAATTCCTTCCATATTTGTACATATTTATGAAGCTTCTACCCTAGTAATGTACTTGTGGCTTTTTAAAAAGTGTTTAGTGTTCATTGTCATTTTTCATATTACCCCTGTGTCCTATACTCCTGTCTCTATCTCCATTTAATTTTCTTAATGTCATTCCCCATTTATCTCTTGATAACTGTATACAATATTTCCCATTCCTTGGAAGACACCCTCCCCACCCCTAGCTACCAAACCTACATGCTTATTCATATTAAAACACACATATTATCTAAATCTTACAAGTTAACATAGATATATCCATATGTAAATATTTGTCTTTTTGTGTTTAGATTATCTCACTCAGGATGATTATTTCTAGCTCCATCCATTTACCTGAAATTGCAATAATTTCATTTTAGTAATAACTGAATGACATTCCATTATATAAATGTATCATATTTTGTAGATGTAACCAACTGTCTTATTAAATAAGAAACACAGAAACAATGTAAAAGAGAAAGCCGAGAGGTCAGAGCTCAGAGCTAAAATCTCACCCTTCCTCCTGCTGTCCCAGCTTCCCGAAAGAAAGCTATTTCCTGTGTGTAAGTCGATTTTCCAGTCATTCTGCCTTCTCATTGGTTGTAAACCCAAACATGTGACTGCCTCGTCACTGTCTGAATGTACAGCCCCCTAGGTCATAAAGGCATATGTCTCCAATGCTGGCTGTATCCCTGAACACACAGAGATCTATGGGATTAAAGGCATGTGCCACCACCGCCATACTCTGTCTATGGCTCTAATAGCTCTGACCCCCGGACAACTTTATTTATTAACATACAATCAAAATCATGTTTCAGTACAATTAGAATACCACCACAATATTTTTATTATTCATTTATGAGTTGATAGACATGTAGGCTGTTCCAATTTCTGGCTATTTTGAAAAGATCAACAATTAACATGGATGAGTAAGTATCTCTGTAGTAACATATACAATCCTTGGAATAGCACAAGAGTTGCATAGCGGGATCATGTGGCAGATGAATTTTAAGCTTTTGAAGAAAACAATACAAATATTTCCATAGTGGTTCTATACCAGTTTTCACTCCCAACAACAATGAAAAAGTGTTCACCATTTCCAATATCTTTGCCAGAATATTGTATCATTTGTTTTATGTAATAGGCAGGTTAACAAGTGGAATATAATTAAAGACCCAGACATATTTCCCTACACTTTCAGACAAATACCTGATTTTTAACAACAACAAAAAGCCAAACATACACACTAGAGAATAGACAGTATTTCAACAAATGTTGCTGGTCAAACTTGACAGCTGCCGGCAGAAGAGTGAAAATAGATCCACATTGATCATCTTGCATCAACTCTAAATAAGTCAATGACATCAACATAAAACCTTATACCCTGAATCTGATGGAAGAGAAACTACAAAATAGACTTGAACTCACTGGCACAGGAGATGATATTCTGAACAGGATGCCAGTTCCAAAGACATTAAGAACAACAATTAATAAATTGGACCTCATGAAGTTCTTAAATTTCTGTACAGCAAAGAACACTTTTACCAATTAAACATATGATACAGGGTAAGTCCTAAAACATTTAAAGTACTAGGAAACAAATAATGGGATTTTTAAAATGGAGTATAGAATTAAACAGATTTCTCAAAGAAGAAACACAAATTGCTGAGAAACACTTTAAAAATTGAGTAGCATCTTCAGTCACCAGGGAAATGCAAATTAAAATACTTCGAGACTTCATCTTACCTCCATCTGAAGGGTCCCAATCGATAAACCAATGTTTCTTCAATCCTGAGCCCCTTTCTCCAATATCAATCATGCATTTGTTGTGCAAATGGGGATCCAGAGAACCAAGAGTTCTGTTTGATGTATTAGACACAGAATTTCAGCTACTAGCTTTCTGTAGTTATGTTTTGGAAAATTACTTCTTAGAAATAAAGAAACTGGTAACTCTTAAGCAGAAAGTGGTTTTGTCACTACAAAAAACAGTATTTAAAAATATACTTGATATCAGGGTTAAGAGAAGGAAAACAAAAATTTTAACAAGCATAATGATCCATTCGTGGGTCATAGCAATAAATCCTCAACAAGATTAATATTAAAGCATAATTTTCATCATAGAAGTAGGGTTTGATCACAAAAAAATATGAAGAGCTAAGAAAGTACGCATGTGTATGGTAATATTATATTGTCATATGTCCCAACAAAGGTAAGTAAACCCTCTTCTTACCATTCACAACTATGTCTCCTTCTGCAGCCAGGACTGACACAAGTGGAATTTCTTTACCATGTAACCTTCTTATAGTTTTAGCCATCTTGAAATTAGTTCAATTATAAATAAGAGCTTCCAAAAGGAAGAGCACACCAATTTGTTAACCCATAGTAATTGGCCATCCCTGAAAACACAATGCAAGCAATATTATACAGACTGAGCAGGTTGCAGTTCAGAATATATATGTGAATATATATGTGCATGTAACAATAATTAATGAAAAAGGAGGCACTTAATTTGGAAGATAGCAAGGAGGCCTATATGGGAGGGCTTGGAGGGTTGGTTGAGAAGGGAGAAAGGATGAAATTATATTATGATTTCATAAAATAAAAGAAGTAATTAAAAACAATGTTACAATCCTTTTGGGGAGTGTTGTTTGATTAATTAATAATAATTCATAAGTATATTCATTTTAAAAATAATTCTTTCTTATATATAATTTACATTTTATTAAAGATGAAAGAAAATATGTACATTAACAAAATAAATGTGTTTGTTTACTTTCAAGTGAATGAAATTTTTTCAGTAGCTGATAGGTCAGGAAAGAACATTTTTGTTCTGTTTATTTGTATGTAGGTATTTTTTTTGACAGCCCTTCTTGAAATTCAAGTTACAATCTCATTGTCCTGCTCAAAATGCTGTGATTACAGGGGTGCATGGCCAAACCTTATTATGTACAGATTATTTTGGAGCTAATGAGTTCAAATAGGGGTACATCAAAGAAGCTACAGCAAAAACAGGAAAGGTGGCATTTATAAGACAATTTGTCCTTTATATGTGAAATAGATAAAATTGGAGTTAGAGAAGAGGTAATAAAACAATGCATGTATGTTCTCGTGAGTAGATGATATCCTTCACATTGGTAATGCAGAACTTAACCAAGAGCAGCTTTTTCTAAACTGCCAAAGAGCCAGCCAGTTCTACACAGCCCTAAAATGCAACTCTGTGCCTTTCCTGCCTGCATCACTGTGACAACACCCAAAAACCCAAAGTAGAGTTTTGAATTCTTTTCCCCCAAGAGGCAAATGCCTACTGAATAAAATTGATCAGAACAAGGGTGGGATTACGTTTGTGCAGGTTGGTTAATGTAGCTGCAGCCATAGCCTGCTCCCAGGACTTGGAGCTGAGGCCATTGTTCTAACAGCCACAAAAAGGGACTGAAATAGAACTGAGCAGTTTAGGGATATCCACTTAGTAGAGCATTTCTGCAATTCTCAGTCATTTTAATTCCTTCCATGAAAACAGAAAATGCTGGGAGAGTATGAAAATAATGAAATTTTAAATTATATAAAAAATAGCAAATTATGAGCTAATTCCTTTTTTCCATAAATGTTTTATTATTATTATTGTGTACATATGAAGATAATACAGCCAGGCTCTGGACAAGAAGTCTCGATTCAGCTGGGCGTTGGTGGCGCACGCCTTTAATCCCAGCACTCGGGAGGCAGAGCCAGGCGGATCTCTGTGAGTTCGAGGCCAGCCTGGGCTACCAAGTGAGTCCCAGGAAAGGCGCAAAGCTACACAGAGAAACCCTGTCTCGAAAAACCAAAAAAAAAAAAAAAAAAAAAAAAAAAAAAAAAAAAAAAAAAAAGAAGTCCCGATTCAAGGGGTTTTTACTATATCTGCTCTACTTTTGTTATCTACAGGTATACAATAATGGTATAATGGTTATTCCTAGCTATTTTGTTGGCAAGATTAATTTTATTAATGCATATAAACCCTTCCATAAGTGGTAACAATTGTTATAACTAGAGGAGGAAACAGCACAGGCCAGCAACATACTATGGCAGAATATATTGATTTGTGTCTGCAGTTCAAATGACTGATTAGGGGAAATTCACAGAGGATATTGGATTGCAGGATTACTGAGCATCATGAGTGTTTTCCATTTTAACAAATAAAAGTTTCTTAGAACGATTTTCGGGAAATACATATGTAGATGGACAGATCAAATAAAATGTATTATGGTGGTCTCCAAAGGAAATGAAAACAAAATTAGAAAGAAGTTGATGCAAACTCAGCTAAATTAACAGGCAAGTTTGTAGGAAACTTTGATGGTGAGAAGGGCCATCAGACATTCTGGCAAAAAGTAAGTGCCTTTGGGTATTGTATAAATATGTGACCTAGGTGAGGTTTCACATTGATCAATAATAATTATTGTGGTACAGTCAGTTCTATCCTGACAGCACCCAGTTGAGTGAGACTATCACTCCAGAAGAATGCACCTGCAAAAGGATCAGCATGGAGGAGATCAGTGATTGCTGAGCGAATTTTAGCTACAGAATATGGATCCTTCATCTTTTCATTCATGATACCATCATGTGTAAGAAACTTTTAGGTAGCACAGTTTTTTAACTTTATAAAATAGGCAAACAAAACAAACTTTATTGATAATGACTCGTAAGGATATTCATTTTAAAATTAACACTTTCTTATATATAATTTACCTTTTATTAAAGATGAAAGAAAGTGTACACACTAACAGTATTATTATCTAGTGACTTGAATTTTGTGGATACCTGATAGTTCAGGACAGGAAATCTTCAACAATTTTGGGATTTTACCCAAATTCTGATATCACAATTGGCAATACTTAGGATAATGTTTTATAAGTATGTAAAACAAAATAGCAAATGGAGGTTTAGAGTCATTTCAGAAATTTAGGAACTTTATTTTATAATCCAAAGCCAAATTTTCTTTAACAGAGTTTGTGAACTTCAAATAAGCAACTCAAATTTTACTTTTCTACAGTTATTAAAATACTACACATTTATTATTTATTGAGAGGTGCATATGAAGGTCAGGGGGCAACTTATGACCATGGTTCTGTCCCTCTGTGCAAGTTTGGAGGTAGGTACATTTATCAATTGAACCATTTAGACTACTCTTAAACTGCCACTACAAACTTAAAAATTATAATACAACATGATGAATACAGAGATATATTCATTTTAAGCTAATATTTGTGTTTCAAGAAGTGAAGAAAAACATTGTCTTTGTTTTTCATAATGAAATAGTTATTTAGAGTTAGAATTTAGAACTCAGTAGAATTTTGTTTTAAAGAAAGAACTGTGGTTCATAGCTTGTAAGTCTTCAGTCAGAGATGAAGTGTTTAAGGCAGTGTTCAGTGGTATTGTTTGCTGTGCATTCAGAACCAACACAACAAAATGAAATTGTGTGATCCAACATGGGAGAACACTGTGAGAAACAAAGGAGTCATGGAGCATTTGGGTTTGAATAGTGTTTAGTTCCTCCACTTTTAGTAACTTTTTACTGTTGCTAACTTTTTGGCAGCTGGCACTTTCAGTCAGGATCCACAGTTTAAAAAGCTGTATGGTGGTCACTCTTGATTGTCACTTTAACTAGATTTAGATATGCTAACAACTGAGAGGACAAGCCTCTGGGAATACCTGTGAGAAATTACTTAGATTAGATTCATCTTTGGGAACGGATGGAAGAAATTTTACTTATTTCATTACCTAAAGTAGGAAGACCTACTCGAATGGGAGCCATGGCTTCCTGCTGTGACCTAGATGTAAAGCAGGCCTAGGGAACAGGATTTAGTTTACTTGTCTGCTTGCTTTCAAGTCTCTTTGTGAGTTTATCTACCAAGTTCCTTAGTTCATCTACCCTCCTGCTGCAGTCAATGATGCTTTTGGTGCTGTAAGCACTCACTGACATCAGAACACAGTATTTTTTTAGCCTTTCACTGTGAAATGAAGACCCATGCATTTCCACGAATCCATCAGTCCTTCAGGACCTGAGTGTGACTACTGCGGCATCCAGCCTCATGGACTAAGGAACTACCAGTTCTCAGCTGCTGCATTATGAAGCCTATCATTGTTGGACTACCCAGATCATATCTTGTAAATCAACCTAAAAAGTCTGTTTTAAATATATTTGCATACTTATTGATTTTCTTTATATAGAAGACACTAATGCACTATGATATAGAAGGATGAATCAGAGGTGGATAGAGAAACTATTTGAAGAAAGAATATAATGGACAGATCAACTATGATCCAAATATGGTTTAGTACATAACAACAAACAACAAAGAAATCTAGGAAATCACAAGGGAATGCTTTAAAAACATGTACTCTACTGAATTGGAAAATCAAATAAATTAATATTTTTCTCAATCCATACCACTTATCAAAGTTAAATCAAGACTAAGTAAACAATTTTAACATACCTATAGCCCCTAGTGAAATAGAAGCATTCAGTAAGTCTCCCAACCCCTCCTCCCCAAAAAAAGGCTAGGGTCAGGTAGTTTTCACACAGAATTCTACCAGACTTTCAAAGAAGATTTAAAACTAATACTCCTCAAATGATTCCATGAAATAAAAACAAAAGGGGCATTTGTCAATTCATTTGTGAGATCACAGTAATCCTGGTAGTCAAACCACATAAAGAGGTAACAAAGAAAGAGAATTATACATGAATTTTCCTTAAGAAAAGAATTGATGCAAAAATACTCAGCAACATGCTAGCAAATTGAATTGAAGAATATATCAAAAAGGTCATTCATCACAAACTCAACTCTGAATGGATGAATGACTCAACACAAGACCAAATACACTGTAAATGATAGAATAGAAAGTGGGGAATAGTTGTGAACTCATTGGGACAGGAAAATATTTTCTGAGCAGACACTGTTACCTAAGAACAACAATGAATAAACAAGACCTCAAGAAACTTCGATGCTACTGTATGGTAAATAAAACTAACATTTGGACAAATTGGTACCTTAGGGATCAGGAAAAGTTTTTCACTAACTGCACATCCAATAGAGGGCTAATCTTCAAAATATATAAAGAACGCAAGAAATTAAATATCAAGAAAACAAATAGACCATTTAAAAATGAGGTACCAAACCAAACAAAGAATTCTCAATAGTGGAAACGCAAATGGATGAGAAGTACTTGAGGAAATGTTAAATATCCTTAACTATCAGCGAAATGCAAATCAAAACTAATTTGATATTTCAACTTACACCTCTCAGAATAGCTAAGATCAACAGAAAAAAGTGAATGTGTATGCTATGGAGGATGCAAAGTAAAGAGATCTTTCATTCATTGCTGGTGGTAGTGCAAACTTGTATAGTCCTGGAAATGAGTGTGGTGGTTCCTCAGGAAGCCGGGAATAGATCTACATCAAGACCCACTTATACCACTCTTGGGCATCCACCCAAAGGATGATTCATCCTCCCATAGAGATACTTAATCAGTCATGTTCATTGGTGTTCTATTAATAACAACCAGAAGTAGGAAAGAACCTAGCTGTCCTTCAAAGGAAGAATGGATTAAGAAAATGTGGTATATTTACACAATGGATTATAACTTACCATTTTAATAAAAAGGACATCATAAAATTTGCCAACAAATAGATGGAACTAGAAGAAAAATAATCCTGTAGCACAAATCTTAAAAGTTCTTATTAATAAAAACAAACCCAGAGTCAGGTATTGGGGTGAAGGCTGAAAGATCAGAGAAATAGAACAAGCCACATCCAAACCCACCTTGCCAACTTCTCAGCTGATCTTGTTTCCTCAAACTGGAAGTCTCTGAGTCCTCAACCAAATGGATCTCAGCTTAACTGCTGCTAATAGCCTAAAAGCTTAACAAGACCTCTAGTTCCTGGTCTTCATCCTTATATACCTTTCTGTTTACTGCCATCACTTCCTGGGATTAAAGGTGTATGTCCACCATGCCTGGCGGTTTCCAGTGTGGCCGTGAACTCACAGAGATCAAATGGATCTCTGCCTCCCAAGTGATAGGATTAAAGGTGTGTGTGCCACCATTTTCTGCCTCTGTATCTGTCTAGTGGCTGTGTGAGGTATCCCAGACTCAGAAAGTCAAATATGGTATCTATTCATTTATATGTTAATATTAGCTATGTATTCAATGATAAGCAAGATACAATCCATAGAATAAGAGAATAGAGGGAATAGATTGCTATTGTTAGGAAAGGGAAATAGAGTATATAACTACATATGGATGATGAGGGGTTTGAATGAGAGAATCCATTTAGGAGAGGGAGTGGAAATGGGGTTGTGGTTGGGAATACAGGGGGAGACAGACACAGCTAATTCTCATTTCAGAAGTCATATAAAAATCTAATGCAGTAGAAAACTTTAAAATATATATACATATATGAAGATGACCAAAATAAAAATGCCAGATAATTGGGAGACAGTTTTAACTAATTATTTCCTCACAAAAGAAGCTTCCTGTCCATGTCAGAGGATTGGGTTATATCTAATTGAATTGTTTGTTGGCCAAAGGAGTCACATGAGAATCTTCAAACAACTAGGCTGTTGCCAAGACTATAGGTTGCTCTTCACCAACTTACAGCAAGGCCCCATTGCTGAAGACAGTAACTACACAGCTCATTGAAACTGGAGGTGTTGAACATGTTCATCCACAGAGCCTTCACCACATTTCAGTGTTTTTGGTACAGGATTGTACTAGACTTACTCTCGAAATAGAAATACAAACACCAAGCCAGTGATAAAGTCTTTATCTACAATGGTGTACTGTCTGCAAGATATATTAGGGCAATGGTGGCACAAAGCTTATGGGAATAACCAACTGAAAATTATTTGAGTTAAGGCTGATTCCACACCACAAGATTGAACCAATAATAGACACAGCTTTGGTGAACAAGGGCCTGAGGCTAGATAGCCCAGGGACATAGGCACACAAAGAGACAATACAAGTCTAAAAGAAAAAGGCAAATGACTACTGATGATATTCTGCTATGCTCAAATGTGCCTTATACATCTAGCAACAGAGATGCTTCCTCCTTCAGCAGATGAGAACAAATATATACACCCACAACTGGACATTACATGAGGGATCTTGGAACACTCAGCACTAAGTTATGTGCTCCATCAGATCATAGATGGGATGGATGTTGGCGTGACCCAACTCATAACCCTTGTTTTGGGCCTGGGTAGTTGCAAGGTTGGTCAGTCTGCCAGCTCTCCCCCATCCTCACCACCAAAGATGAGTTCTCTGGCATTGTCCCCATTAATTCACCCTATGCAGAAATGAGCAAGTTGTGGGCCAGTTCTCCTGCTTTAATACCCTCAGAGTTGACTTTACTGTGTTGCCCCGATGAGGGAGGGACAGAGCCTGCTCTCCCAAAAACTGCAGCTGGTGAGGGACAGGGATAGCTCTCCTGCTCTTATGATCTCAGGGCTAACTCTCTCACCCACCACAGGCGGTGAGGTACAGAGGAAGTGGGAGAGCATCTCTCCATTACCCCTTTGACCATGTGGTAGATGAGAGGCATGGCCAGACCTCCACATTCACATTCTCAAGGCCATCTCACCCATGTTCCTGTGAGCAGGGTCATCTCTACTGTGTTGCCCAGAGGAGTTGTGGGGCCCAGAGGAGTATCTACTAAATTTTAGGTAGTCTACTTAGTGTGAGTCATACCAATAATAGTTCAGTAGGAAAAAATTAATTTTTAGTCACAGAAATTCTAATCAAAGCTGCTGTGAATCTCAAGATGATCCAGAAAGCCCATTAGAGTGAGAACTTTGGAGACCCAAATTCATATATAAGAAAATAAATGTCTTATATGTCTTGGTCCTATTTTAGCATCACTTTGGTATCATTATGAATTTGTCTGTCATTTCTAAGCAGTTGGAATTTCATGACAATTCTAGTTATCACTTGTTAATTCATCCCATGTACTTTACTTCTACTATTAGTGTTTGACAATGGATGATTAATGATAGTTCATTAAGTATCATTACTATGGCCAAATCTTTCAAGCATAAACAAAGGGAGAAAGAGAAATATCATTGTCTTATTTTTCTGTCTTTTTTATGAATTAAAGATATATACATATATATATATATATATATATATATATATATATTATGTGCCACACATAATTTAAACTAAGATTCTACACATCCTATGTAAATTGTTTATTACAAACATTGAGAATACTATGTAATTCTCATAAAACATGTGTGCCTTGTAAAACTGGGATCAGTGTTTTATAGTCACTCTATCTTTCTGTAGCCTGCTCCTTCAACAGAAACTATTTATTTTTTGCTGGATTATTATTGCTCTTATTCTTTATTAGTTTGGATTTCAAAATTTATTTATTAAACATTTAAGGAAGTTATGCAGATGGTATACATTCTCTTTTTGTTTGAACCCTTGATTGTTCCTTATTATTTGCTCTTTAGATTCTTCTAGGAAATAAGGTGTCACTCGCTGTGACATTTACTAAAGCCTACTTTGTGCTGTCTGTTAAGACTATTTCAAGTTAGGTTATGTCTCATGACCTCCTGTGTCCTCATCCAATGAAATTTTGTTAACTTTCTTTTAATGTGGTAAAGCAATAGACTTCATTTTTTGATGTAAATGAAAGTAATTGGGGTTCTTCTTAAAATCCAGTCTATAAGATCATATCCACAAAAGATATGTTTTATCCTTTTTTATTAAAGCAGAGTTTTGATTCAAGAACATGTTGCACCTCTGTTGATTTTAATGCAGGCAATTTTTATGTTGCAGACCAAATTTGAAGACATAATGGGATAGTTTGGGAATAAAGTATGAATTGATTTAACTGAGCAGACTTTCTTAATACTATTGCTTAACAATTAGTAATGATATTAAAGTGATAGGCAGGATGATAGGCTCCTCAGACACTCACACCCTATTCTATGTGAATTTCTTAGTTTATATGACAAATATCTAAGTTGGTATTGGACAATTCTACGATACAGGCAAACCATTACACTCTTCATTACAAACAACTATGACTGCTTTGAAGGGGACAAAGGATTAAATCTGTTGTTAGTCCCTCAAAAAGGAGGGGATGAAAAGTGTCACTGAACACTCACCTAAAAGTTTAGCCACCCCTTACACCTCTTTCCTTGCTGTATGTAACTTTGCCTCATATGGATGCAGTTCAAGGAGAGGCTGGAGTATGCAGAGTTCTTATTTCAACTTTTTTTCAGTTATCATTTATAAATAATTAAGCATTAACTTATGATCGTTACTGAGTTTTCTGATTGAAGTGATATCTGTGGATTTCTCACTTAAAAGAAGGATTAAAAGATTTGCATATTCCTTTAATTTCCATGATCATTTTTCTTTTAGAAAATCAGAAGCTTATAGCTCATTTCTTGTTAGGATGTACATTTCTTGTTTAATTGACTTCGGTAAATATCTCTCATCACTTCTATATGAGATTAATGTGGTAACTCAATTAACACTCTGCCTCTTTTCCAGTGGAAACTAGCTCATCCAACACTATTTATAATATATAAATTGGTGTTGACACTTATAATTATTCTATAACACTACAACTGTTATTGTCTCCACATATAGAGAAATTACAAACATTAGCTAAGAAATTATTAGTACTTACACTGTTCAGAGTATTTCTTCATGAATGAGTTCTTTCATTTGTCATTCTGAATATTTTAGTCTAATTACTTAGTATTAAAGATAAACATTACAATCTTTTAAAATTTTTATGATATATATTCATACTTCGTGTGTACATTTTGTGTATAGTATAGACATATTTAACATATAACGATAATGCAAAGTAGCAGGAAGTAAATGAAAATCTATTTTTTACAAGGAACTTGTATCAAATAATGCATTAGAAATGAGGTAGAATTCATTTTGATTTCAAGCTTACAAGCATATGTTTTCTCATCTAACAAGGAGAATGTGGTGTGAAACCTAAGTAGCTTTGGTGGTTTGGATGAGAATACCCACCAATAGGTTTACAGATTTGAACCCTTGGTCTCCAATTGGTAGTACTGTTTGAGGCGACTAAGGAAGTACGGCCTAGTTAGAGGAGATGTGCCCCTGGAGGCAGGCTTTGAGAATTTAAAATCCCATGCTATTTCCTCTTCTCTTTCTCTCTTCTTTCTCCTTATGTTGGTCAAGAGATGAGCTCTCAGATTACTTCAGATGTCCTACCCACCTCCGTCATGCCTCCTTCCTGTGAGGGTGATGAATTTCTAGCCCTCTGAAATTGTAAACCCAAACATACCCTTCCTTCTCTCTCTTGCCTTGGTTATGGTGTTTTAGTACAAGAGAAAAGCAGCTACTACAGGAGCCAATTGGAGGACATAAAGTAATAAGAAAGTATTCATCTAAAACAAAGAAGGATAAAAAGGAGCTATGTTGAACAGAAGAAAAATTAAAATTAAATTTCAAAATGACATGGGAGAAAGAAGAGAGAAAACTGTTAAACTGATCTTTGATCACATGTTTGGTGTTATGTATGGATGGTTAAATGAGTTTTTCTGGTATTCCAAAGTAAACATACCATTGTACTATATAGTATTATCAATGCTCTTTTTTTCCCCTTTGAATACTCTTGAAGTTTGTAAAGTTACTGGAAGACTATGGTGAGCCACCATTCTCAAAAAATTTTACCTTGAAGAGTGAACTTCATCACTGGCAACACTTACGTTGATTCCTCAATGTGGATGTACCATTTCATTTATTTCTAAGAAAATAATCACGAATACTAAAACAATGGACACGGTAGTTTTGTTGTCCTGGATTCATATAGGGCCAGGTGCTATTTCTTTAAAAGACAGTGGTCTTGTTTCTAATTTTAAAATATAGCAGTGGGGAATAGAGTAATGACTCAGACAGTAAGATGCTTGCAGCAAAAGCATGAGGACTTGAGTTTGAATCCCCAACATCACATAAAAAGTGACATACTCTTATAGTCCTAGCATTGATGAGGCATGGAAAGGAGGATCCCTGGAAATCCCTTATCAGCTAGTGAATTATAAGTATGACGATAGGTCCTATCTCTCCCCTGAAATGAGGAATGATAGAGAAAAGAAATGAGATAAACGCATGCACATGCATGTGCAGCTGTTCACCCACAGAGACACATTTACACACAAAGAAGTCCAAATGGTCATCATATTGATTTTAAGCATTCTTCATTTTGTCAAACAAAACACTGAAAAGTACATGCAAGTGGTGAGATTTAATTTAGAAATTGTATTGCTTCTTTAAGGAGATTCTAACTTCTCTTGTCTATTGAAAATTTACAAGATTTACAAGAACAGAGAACACATGATCACTATTGCTGACTTGGGTTCTTTATTCATGAAAGGTTTAGCCTTTTAACAAATGTTAACACAGTGGAAAACGCCAATATTTTCTTAGTAGTATTATGACTAAGTAGGTTTGTGTTATATTGTGTAGTGTGTATGTATTGAGGGTACTTTGCATCTAAGGATTACTTTTGGAGACCTAATTGATGAAACTATGGTATTGGTAAAAAGCACTGAAGACACTCCTTATCTTCATAGAATTATAATTGCATAAAACAATATTTTAAATGTACAAAAGCCAAAATTATATAAAAACGAGCATGACATGTCCAACATACACTCAAACACATCTTACAAACAGAACTGCAAAGAGGGGAAGGTTGGGGGAGGAAGACATGAAAGAGAGAAGAGAGAGAAAAAGAGAATATGAATGATATAATGGTAAATCAGAGCAATTCTGTTGAGACTGCATATTGGAGTTCTTAGTAAAATTCTTTAATATTCTGAAAGATTGAAATTCCATCAAAATTATTTAGACATAACTCATAATGTTACCAATTTGAAGCTTTCTATTTAATTCATATCAGTGTATAAACAATTGCAAGGCACAAGGACAGAACTGAGTCCTGGGCAGCTGAGATGCTTTCTTTCAATGTGTAAATAGTTTCTACACTTGGTATAAAATGTAAAGTCTCCTAGTGAACCATGCAGTCCACAAAGACTGCTATCTCAGTGTGGTACCATATCTATTTTCACTTCCCTAATTATATAGTTCATATCAAGAAAATCTCTTGCTACTGTCCCCAAAATGTATAGCTTTTGGTGTAATTTTAACAGTCTAACCTAGGAAGCTCAGTTAAGAAGTCTACACATAAAAAAAAAAGAACACTTGTGCATATTTCTCAGCAGAGCTATCATTGGCATCTTCGAGGGGGGTTTGACTAGGTCATCTTTCTTAACTCCCTGCTTGTCCCTGATACAGGGAGGGAACAGATTGCAGCCTACTCCTAATCCTTCTGTCTCTACTGTGAAGTTATAAGGAAGAATTCTAATGAGTCTTTTTAAAAAGGTAATTCATATATTTAAAAAAATCACAAATCAGGACCAGAGATATTTGTAGAAAACATTTTAATTGATCTTATATTATAAAGTGGACTTTTGTGATACTAAGTTCTATACAAAACTTTACACAAACGGAGAAAAACAGTTATATACAAGCATTTGAATGTGTACAAATACTTTTGCGTTTTGAATTATTACTTATAAATATTAACTAATAATTATATGATTAGATTTTTGAGAAATAGAGTGGGACTTTTCATTTTGGATGAATAAAGAATTGCTATAAGTATTCAAAAATAGCAAAGTTCTAAATAATATCAGTATATCAGTTAAACATGCATATCAGCACAGGTATAAAATGTTTAACTTATGTTTCCTTTAGTAACTCCCTGGTCTTCTATTTTTTAACTGATATAATTTTCAGAACTAGAATAAAAGTAAATAAACTTCATGTTTTTAGTAAACCATAAGAAAACAGATTGGCACATCAATGTCATGTTCTGAATAAATAATTATAGGCAGATTTTTTTTTCAAGAAGTTAATCAAATCCTATAATGAAGTCAGCTGAGGACTATAACAGATTGTTGAACTTAATACAATAATATTGAGGAGTCAATCTTGTGGAGCTGGGGAAGGAAGGCCTGAATAAGTAGAGTCAATGAAGAACAATTCAGAGGAAGCCAAGTCCTTCATTTAGTGAGTACATTCAATATTTGCTTTAAAGAAGGAAGTGCATAGAAAGAGTTAAAGATTTTTATTTGAAAACCAGATGTAGGATTTTTGTTTCTATTTTGATAGAAAGAATCTACAGAAAATAGAAAAATGCTGATCCAAGTAAAAGCTGTATTTGAGAAGTAAATATTTCTATAGGTACAAAGAATGAGAGTTAGTCAAAGAAGAAAGTATTTTATCCTAATACTTTTTAATTATTAGAATGAAGCAAGTTGCTTCATTCTAATAATTAAAGGAGGAGATATAGACATGTGTATTACATACTAGCATACTAGAAAGGTTGTTTGATGGAATAATGCATTTCCGTCTGGATAGAATTTGTTACTTCCCATTGAGTAGGAATTCAGGATACCAAATGAGTGGTGGCCTGAATCTTGAAGGTCACAGCAAGAGGAGAGAATGAAACTAGTGTGTGATTAAAAAAAAAAAAAAATTGCTCAGTGACTGGGAGATAGCCAGACCACATGTAGTCATACAGATGATTATCAGTCAGAAGAGCAAGTGTGATGATTTTCATGGCCAAGTCAACAACATTACCCGAATCTTACAGTATCTGAGGAAGGATCCATCCCAGAGCCTGGCACAGTGCTAAACATAAGTACATGTTTAAGATGAAAGAAAATCATCATCTTGATAGATTCTATGAAAAGTGGGAAAATGAAACTTTAATTAAAAAAACTAAAGACATTCAGGGCTAGTAGGGTGAGATGCCTAACATCTTTAGTCTTAACACTGTAGAGGCATAGGCAAGAGGATCTCTGAGTTTTAGGTAATCCGGTTATATATTGTGAGTTCTAGGACAGCAAAGACTGCATAGTGAGACATTTTAAAAAGTGCATCTATGTCTGTTTCTTGTGCCTTTTCATGGGCTCTTTTCCTTCTGTTTGTTTTGTCCTATTCTAGTTTGTTTGATTAGGTTTTATTTTACTATATTTTATTTTTTTATTATTTCTTAGATGTCTGTTTGTTTTGTAACAAAAGCAGAAAGAAGGTTGAACCAGATAGGAGGAAAAGTGAGAAGGAACTTGGAATAGAGTGAGGAAAAATCTTAATTAGGATCTATTGTATTAAACAATTTGTAAAAACAATACACAAAACAAACAAGGAAAAAAACAAAAAACAGAGTTGGTTAGAAGGTTCAGTGTGTAAGAACTCTTATGCTGAGTTTAAGGCCCTGGATTTTGTCCCTGGTTCCACATGGTGGATCAAGACAGTCAACTCAGCAATTTATTATCTGACCTACCTACATCTTGGCATATGCTTGGACCATAAACATATACAAGCTTTTTCATAGGACATACACATGCATAAATAAATAAAATATAATAAAAGTTAAACATATTTAGATGAACTACAAATGTAAAGAAAACTCAATACTATAACAAATATTTATTCAAGACAAAAGAGAAAATGTCTAAAAATGTCAAATAATGTTTAAAATGTGACTTGTGATTCACAAAAACAAGTCCATGAAGAGATGGAATCTAGTCTGTTGCAATGAATGACCTTCTGTTCATTTCTATATTATATCTGAAGTGAGGTCTGGCTTTCATTTTAAGTTACAAAAGAAATTAAAACTTCGTGTTACTCTGGAACATTTTTCAGAATCTTCCAGGTGATCAGTAATTTAAGTGCTCTGAGGGTGGCATGCCAAGAAGAAAGGCAAGCATCCCTGTAGAGAGCACATCAGGCAGGGGCAAATGAAAGACATGATACAGCTATTGGCCTCCAGCAAAATATGCACCGACTCTACTGTTCCTGCCAATCAAATCCTCACAACTGTCTTGCAGATCCCAAGTCGGAAAAACTTCATCATGTATAGACACTGGGAGATGGAAAAATGATTATTAAAAATAGTTTAAATCAGTGAGTCAGGGAGATGTGTTGTAAAGCAAAGGATGCTGATACCTTTGATGAAATGAAGCGTATTTTCACATATCAGTGGGACGTTTGTACATCGCCTTTTAAATCTGGATAAACTGGATATCAATGCATAAAAAAAATACAATCCAGACTCATACTATATGCCATCCTCAAAAATCAATTCAAAATGAATTAGAAGATTAAATAAAATAGACAAACCTATAACAGTCTTACAAGAGAACATGGTGGAAGATCTTTGTGACATTGCATTCAGTGATGAGTTTATTAACAAAGCACTAAAGATTTGGACACAAAAATAAAGAAAATATACAGTGGAATGTGTTCAGACCTAAAAGTGCATGCACAGCAAACAGAGTATTCAATGGAGTAAAACAGCAGGCTTAAGATTTAGAAAACATATTTGCAAAGCTGACATCAGATAAGGGACTACCTTTATTGCTTGAGAATTTCATACATGCTTATAATGTGTTTTCAGCAAATATGCTCCTATTCTCTGTCCTCTAATTCCTTTCCTACCCTCCTCATAAACCTTTTCCTCCCTACCTCTTGTGATCTGTTAAGACCACTAAGTCCACTTAGTGCTGCCTGTACGTGCATAGGTGTAGGACCATATACTGGAGCAGGAGTAGCTTCCCTGAGGACATATCTATGAAGAAAATTCACTCTCTCTCCTGTAACAAGCACCAAACACGAATAACTTGTCAGCTAGGGGTGAGACTTCACCAGCCCTGGGCTTTTGTTCTGGTACTAGTCTTACACAGTAGTCACAGCTACTGTGAATGCGCATGTGCCACACCCAGGCCCAGCAAAATTTTTTGCAGCAGATGTCCATAGCCACCAGATGTTGAAATTTCCCTGCCTTCTGCACAATCTCTGATCCATCACATGTTGAACAAACATGAGTTTCTGTATTAGCTGTCATTTACTATGTAAAGAAGTTTCTCTGTTAAACTTCGAGAGATGCACTAACCAAAGGGCACACAATTAAGAATTTAGAAGAAAGCTTATCACTATGTCCATTTACCAGAATAGAAGTAGTATTAGTTTCTTAGTGTGCTGTCTAGGTTTTGTCAAATAGACACAAGCCATACAGGAAGAGGCAACCTCAACAGAGAAATTGCCTCCATTAGACTGGCCTGTGGTTATGATTGCAATTTCCTGATTGACGATTCATGTGAGAGATCCCAGCCAACCATGGGCAGGCTTAACCAGCCACAAATGTTTTTGGCTCAGTTATTGGTATTATATAAAAGTTACTTCTTATGTACTGGGCCTTAAATTCTATTAGAATATAATTGGTTACTCTGATAACATTGTGCCACTATTGAACAAGAAAGCACGTCTTTTTGTTGTTGTTGTTGTTGTTTTGTTTTTGTTCTTTGTTTTTCGAGACAGGGTTTCTCTGTGTAGCTTTGTGCCTTTCCTGGAACTCACTTTGGAGACCAGGCTGGCCTCGAACTCACAGAGGTCCACCTGGCTCTACCTCCTGAGCGCTGGGATTAAAGGCATGTGCCACCACCACCCGGCAAGAAAGCATGTCTTAACAGACCAGATACTTTTGTTTCTCACTGGATTCATGCTGTTTAAGACTGCAAAGTATGTAGTCTTTTTCGCAATAGAATCTTACTATCCAGTTCTGGAAAATAATCAAGAGCAATGACAATAATTTCTAATGTTTAGGAGGGAGTGTTTATTGGACCTTGCTGACCAATATCTTAAGAACACTGGGTTTTTTTATTTGATAACTCATACTGTCTATGATTTGTTCCCCCATTATAGGGTAAATCTATAAAACTCCTATATACATGTAAACGTTTTAAGAAGCTTTTTGAGTAGTAGGTTTCCATATAGCTTTACTTTTCAGAATCTTTACTTTTATTTGTTTCTCCCCACACTCCCTCTTCTGCTTTGCCTTGCTATCCCCAACCTAACTGATCCTTTTCTATTCCATTATTTCCCTTCCCTCCTTCATACTTTCTACATTCTTTCCTGTTCCCTCGACATCATCAGTGTTGGTGACAAAGTGTCCTTACCTACTGAAACACCTCACCAACAATAACTAAGAATTTATATTTAAGCAACTAAACTTAGTCATAAAAGTCTAATATCTCAATTAAAATATCAGCTAAGGTTTTCAAAACACATTTTTATATAGAAGAGTATTGTTTTAGGTCACATAATTTCTTTTGGGGGGGTTAAAATACATTATTTCAATTAGAAATTGTTCTTGTACATATGTATGCTAGTACATTTGTACATAGGTATGCACATATACATAGATGCACATATCTTGAAAGTCAGAAGATAGCCTTAGATATCACTTGTCAGATGACATCAATGGATAATTAATGGTAATAAATGTCAGTTTGTTGAAAGTCAAGATCATACCATGTAAATTCTTGTATGCAATTTTGTGTGTATATATATATATATATATATATATATAAATATATATATATATATATACAAGGCTTTAAACATATCAGAAATATCTTTTATAAGATTTTCAAGGCTGATATTAGGTATTGGTCTTGGTCCTCATGACACTGTAGGACACTGTCACAAAATGCTGACTGAAATGGGCAGATTACAGGAGTTTGGAATGAAAATTAAGTAAAACAAAATGATAGAGTCTACCAGGTTCATCTTAATCCTCGGGGGAGGCTTTGCCCTGGAGGAGGTGGAAATGGGGGGTGGTTTGGGGGGAAGGGGAGGGGGCCAGGAGTGGGGAGACCAAGGGAATCCATGGCCAATATGTAGAACTAAATTATATTGTAAAATAAAACTTAAAAAAGAATAGATTCATTTAATATAAATTTGAAAAAAATGGATGTATAAAGAAATGAGGATCATATAAAAACATACCTATTGTGTTGAATGAAAAATGACTACATGCTCTTTTATAGTGGAACTAATTTATTTAATTTATTTGGATACTATGTAAAAATTATATTTCATAAATTATTCTTTTGTTCCAACTTGAGAGGAAGTTGAATTACTTTCTTTTAAATAATACTTTATAGGACTTAAATAGCAATCATAAGACTTTTTCTCACACACATCTTCTAGAATTCTCAAATCCTAGGTTCTATTTCTTTAATTTTCTAAATGTTAGAAATTTATGACTTTGACTTCTAGGAATTCACACTTATGATGGTGTTCCCAAGACTATTTTATTTAGTGCCTCATAAAGGACAGCAGAAATTTTATTTTAACATCTGAGATTTAAAGTTCACATTGCATTTTTGTTTTATTTAATCTTTTATCTTAGGATGAAAAATTTGCATTGCCAATGAATTTACATTGTGTGAAATGTGAATCATGAAGAAGTTTTATAAACCTTTCAGAATTTGCCACTTGAGTTGTGCTTTTATCCAGAAATTGTTTTATCCATGAAAACTATTTAGAACATCCATATGTTATATTTGTGGTTCACAAAAGCAGACAAATTACTTTAGACAACTAGTACAGAAAACCACTTTTCCAAATACTCATTTCATGCTAAATTTTATGTCATTTTTAAGCAAAAAAAAGAATGGTTGCATTTCAAAGTAATATATAAGGTACCATATTTTATCATTATGAAATGTTTATCAACAATATGATCATGTAAACAAGTTCTTCAGTTGATATCCCATCCTATCAATGGGAAAATCCATAAGGACCCACAATGTTTTCCATCTTATTATCTTAAGACTTCACATTCAATCTACCAGTGTAACTTGTCTCAATCCCATGAAATGGTAGACCCTCCTACCTAAAGCCCCTTTCTATCTGACTCTACAGGTCAAATTGCTAAATATTCATCAAATTCACTGCTCTTTTTACTCCTCAATCTGGCATAATACCAAGGTGATTCTATTCTGATAATATCTCAGATGCCTGGAAAAGCCAGTTTGTATCTGTCACTGTAGCACAGGAATCCATTCTCACAACTAAGTCCCACCAAAACTCCCTCCTTGCTCTCAGTTTCCCACTCACAATGAGAGAGAATGCTGAGATATAGCTGTTCCTTTAATAAAAAGGAAACATATAATAATAGAATTGTGCTTCATGAAATATCTTAAGATAAACATATTTCAAAGAAAGCATTCCACATAGTCTTAATCAGTTACACCATGAAACATCTATTCTGTGGCAATATTGATACCTCTTCTGGAGAAAGCAATGTTTTCTTTGAAGTTATATCAGAAGGATACCATACCAAGATATTCTCTTTCATGGATACAAGAGGCAGATTACCAAATTTTTGAAATATTTTTCTATTTTAAAAATTAATTTTACTTTTATTTTAGGATGTTTATTTAGACTTATTTTGTTTGTGTTGCAGATTCTGAAAGAACCCAAGTATGACTCTTTCAGCTGCTCGGCTAGCTAGTGATGAGATCGTGAATCTCCCAAGGGTTCCTTCATTATTTATTGAGGGTTAAAGTAGATCTGAGCTAGGTATTTTCTATGAGAGCTTTGCAAAGGGTTGTTAACTACCCAATGATCCAATGTTTCATTATCAAATTAAGGTCATCGGTAACAAAGCAAGGCAGAGAACAGCTGTGTAGAATTCTCAGGTATATTAAGTTAGTATTAGTAGTAAATTTTAATACATCCTTATAATGAAGTCTCATAAACTGTGAGACACATACTGAGGCTTCTCTAATCATGGCCTAACTTAATTGCTTTTGTACATACAGAGCATGACATAATGGAAAAAAAAACAACAACAACCTAGATATTTGCTATCCAAAATCTGTCATGAATTCATGAAACATTATAGATTGTAATTTTTAAAGGACTATGCCCTATAAGTTCCTTTTTAAGTAGATATAAAATATACACAGGTTTTCTAATATCACACTTATGAAACAAGGTCATGGTGACTTTGCTAATAAAGTAACATAGATTTTAAGTTTGGCCATGTAGTGAATGACATGAACAAGCCTGCATATCAAATGCATGCTTCTACAAGTTACATACTTAGAGAATTAAAATGATACTCCAGGGGTATTAGCCAGTAGTCTAGAATGGTAAAAGTATGAAGCACATTTTTCAGGTTGAGCCTGGGGCTATCCATCAAGGAGTTCTCAATTCCATAATTAGCAGTACCACACCAAAAGTTACTCCTACAATTGGAAGTAAACATATGAAAAATAGCATTATAATATTTACAATTTTTTTGTAAAAAACACAGGGCAAGTATCTACTGTCATAAAATTTGTGTGCATACATGCTTGTTGGCAAATTATGATGTGAATAATATGAAGCTTTTATTAATGGGGATTGATTGCTTATCTCTTTTATTTTCGCTTTAGCATAAGCAAGATTGTACTCTCAGCAGCAACCCAGCTGAAACTATTTCCTCTTGCTAGGTTGTAGCCTCAATATAGAAGCAATTATACATGTACAAGCAATTACAGGCTTTCTTTCTACCTTGAAGAATTTACAGATCATATACTTGGCTCTTGGCGAGTTAGTCCTCTATCCTATACATCCATCTCATGGAAATTCACTCACATCGTTAAAAGGAAGACTTTAGTGTTGGTGACTCATCAATACTTGGAGGATGCTCTCAGTCTACTTTTCATGCTAAGAATAGTGTATTTGTCATCCCGTAGTTAAGCTGTTTCTTATTTTATTTCTTCTGAATACACTGTTTAAATGAATGATATTGCTCGATATGATATACATGAATAAAATTAAACACATAACTGGTTCACTTGATTTTTTATGTTGATATATATACATACAAAACTTTATTTGGATGTTTCATGGATAAAATATAATCTTGCATTGAGATAATTGATTGAAAAAGATACCGTAAAAATACAAATGAATGGGGAGTAACTTGCTTCATTTAGACCATGTTATAAAGAGTTATAGTAAATATTCAAACATGAATAACACATAAATAAAATTTACTACTGACAAATTTGTGACTTATAAAATAAGTAAATTGTGAATTGTGTATGTTCTCATCCATAATACACTATACAAAAAAGAATAAATATAAAATTTGACATTATAAAATATATGTTTCAGTATTACCATAAGCTATATTATTTATAATGTTCTGATCTATTATCATAGGACTATAGTAGCAAGTATGAGTTTTACAAAAAGTATTTTAGATACAAAGGAAAGACTTCTGGGGAAAATTATTAGATTGGTAATCTCTTTCTTATCATGATTCAAATAAAAGTTACAGTTTACAGAAAAGTTAAGTGCATTTTCTGGTTCAAAAAATCTATTTATTGAGAATATCAGTAAACAGATCACATGGATGAAAGTAACTGTGATAACTTATGTGACTGATTAGTGAGAGGTTTAATTTATGGCCATAAAAAGCTAGAATTAATTCTGAATATAATTTACTTTTGTTGACTAGATTTTGTATTTTTTTTTGTTTACTTCTAAGCCAAATAAAAGGGAATGACTTATTATGGGTTGAACTTTTATTTATTTTTTTCTGTTAATCTGGTAGTCATAGATTAGGCTCAATCTTTATTAATTTTCTGTAAGGTGGAATCTATCTCCAATAATTGTCAATATTTAAGAACAAACATCATGAAAATGTAATGTTAGTCATCTGTAAAACAGTCCTTATGTGCTAATTATTTAGAAAATAATAATCATTTTGGGGAATCAGGATTTCAATATAATCTTCAGCTATGTGTCGTTAATTTGAGGCCAACTTAAATGCATAGTCCATGTTTCAAAACTAAACAACAAAATCATATTTCATATATGCATAATATTTCTAGTCGAAAATTTCAGTTTAGACTCAATTTCTTTGTATGTGTTTCCAATAATGATAATTTTTGGGTTGTGTTATTAGTCCTGATATTACCTTTAATAATTTCTGTGCAAATAGATTTTATTAGGCATCAAGTTATCTACTTAAATAAGAATACAGATTTTCTTTTTATATGCTTAATCTTCCACATAATTACTTTATATATTATTATTCATTTACTTCTTTTGTGATTAAACTCTAGTTACTGTTAGATTAATGCATAAACAAACTGTGACATTCCTGTCACAGAGAGGTAAAATTATATTATTCAAAACTTTCCACTTAATATGCTTTATTTACAGGCTTAAGATTTGAAAGTCACATAGAATACCACACATAACAGAGGAGACACAATATTTTTGTCACTTGTAGAAAGTGTCTCCAAATGACAATTGCTTTTCACTAACTAGGACATAATATTTATATTCCATATTTTTCATTGCAAAACTTAAATATAATTTACTTTTAATAGCTGTAAATCTTATCAATTAAAGGTCTAAGTAATGCAGTTCCAATCAGCTGTCTCACAAACTTCATAGAGTTATCTGTTACAGTGTGAAGACCTAGATATATCACAGAACACAACTGTTCACTCATTTGCCTGCAGACATATATATCTCACAAAATGTGCTATTTGCCACAAAGGAAATTGGATATATGAATTAAATTTGTCTGAGATAAAACATTTACTACTACTGAAAGAAGGAAAAGTAAGCACATATGTACAAATGATGACCAGATCATAATATCATATTTATGTATACTGGCAATGTATAAAACATAAATAGCATTTATAAAACAAAAATATAACCACCTAGTGTACCAAAAGAATAGAACTGACATTGTTCTAGCAGTAAAAATATATGTGCATAGTATTTGCAGCAAACATTATTAAAATGGAAATTGGATTTTCATTGAAAGTAGAAAAAACAATTTTGAATAAATTCATTGCATATACCTATGATATGGGTTTGCTGTATAATTTTAGCTATATAATTGGTTTTCCTTCCAAAAGTCAGAGGCTTCAATTTTCTTTCTGAACAAACCAAACAATACATGCATGCATTATACCTTATTTATGAAAATAAATGATAAAATTTTGCTCCATATTTTTATTTCAATGTTATCTATTAACAAAAATACAAATATAACTGAATGTGAAGAATAATTTTATTTTATGATTACTATTAATTAATAACATAGATAACAATATAGAAACTAATACACACAATAATTTTACTTTATTCTAGATGTTAACTACAAGGAATATTTAACAAATAGCCCTGAAACATAATTTATGAAACTTCTCCAGCTGATATTAATTATAATTTTAAAACTTGATCTTACTTCCATTATCCAGATTAAAAATACAAATGAACAAACAGTTTTGATAATTAAATAATTTCAATACATGTAGCTTGTTTCTAAAATTCATACTATTTGTTATAGTTTTTCAAATGCCCTCATGTCCTGAGGTCTTTATTTCTGACAGAGTGATAAAGGGAAATGGATCTGATTTAGAAGACATTTGAAAGTACTTCAAGAACATGTTTTAAAAGCCCCTTTTATTTTGTTACTATGACATTACTATCAGTAAGTAAATCAGCCAAGAATCTAATTTTTAACAAGTTCTAAGTTTATTTAGTTAAAAGTAGATTTCCATTTCAACAATATTAGTCTTCCCAATCCATAAGCATATTAGATCTTTCCTTATTCTGGCATTTTCTTCAAACATGTCTAAAAGTTTTTATGATAAAAATATTTTACTTGCATGCTAGAATTATCCCAAGATCATATAGTCTTCAAAAGAAGATCCTTAATTTATTTCTTTTTTAGTTATTCACCCTTGACTTCATTAAATAGTTATTTCTCTAGATAACTAAGCTTTCAAGTACTATGTTAACTTGGAAGGAAGTGATTGGACACTCTTGCCTTGTTCCTTATTTTAATGGAAATACTTTCAATTTCCCTCTACTTAAGCATGATGGTCTTACTGTGAATTCCCATTATTAGGTTGAAAATGTCCATCCTACTAAAAGTAATGTTCAAATTCAATGCAATTTTCGATGTAAATCCAACACCATTCTTCTTAAAAATTGAAAAACAATGTATGTTTCCAACTTCATATGGAAACACACACACACACACACACACACACACACACACACACACACACACCAAATAAACAGAAACATTATACTTAAAACAATCCTGAATAAAAAAGAACTACTAGAGGTATTACCATCCCAGATTTCAAGTTGTATCACAGAACTATGGTCATACAAAGTAGACTTATGTTCAATGTAATAGAAATGAAGAACCAGACGCAATTCCACATAAATAAAGACACCGGACATATGACAGCAAACCAAAAATAAACATTGGAGAAAAGACCCATTCAACAAAGGGTGCTTGTCAAAAATGCCAGCTACATGTAGAAAAGATAGTGGGGAAGAGGCTTGAATGTATTGGCACAGGAAAGGACATTTGGAAAAGAGCACAATACCACAGCTACTAAGAACAACAATTAATACTTGGAACTTCATGCAACTAAAACACTTTTGTAGAGCAAAGCTCATGATTAGTCAAGTAAAATGGCAGCCTATGGGATGCAAAAAAAAATAATATCAATTATACAACTGATGAGAGTTAGTAGCTATAATACACAAGAAAGAAAAATTAAAAAATTAACCAACCCCCAAGATAACCCATTTTAAAAATGGTTTATAGAACAAAAGAGTGGTCTCAAAAGATGGAACATAAATAGCTGAGAAATAATTTTAAAATATTCAGCATCCTTAGCCATCAGAAAAATGAAAATCAAGCCTACTTTGAAATTCCACACCAAATAGCCAAGATATATAAAACAGGTGACAGTACATGCTGGTAAGGTTGTAGAGAAAGGAAAGAACTTATTCATTGCTGATGAGAGTACATAGTCATGCACTCAATGTGGAAATCAGTGTAAAGGTTCTTCACACAGTTGAAAATTTATCTACCCCAAGGTCCAGCAATACATTCTTGCAAAACCCAAAGGACTCTGTGTCTTATTACAAAAATACTTTCTCACCCATGTCCATTGCTACTCTACTCATAATGCCCAGAAACTGGAAACAGCCCAGATATCTACCAACTTATGAAAATGTATTACATTAACACTATTTTTCAGCTGATCAGAATAATGAAACTCTGACACTTGCAGGTGAATGGGTGGAGCTAAAAACAACCATTCCAAATAAAATCAGTACATCACTCAGCCCTTATCACAGAAGCTTCTTACAGTAAATGGGAAATAATACAGAAACTCAAAACTGCACCATGTGCAGAAAGTGAGAGACTTTGGAGCAGTCAGTATGAAATGGGATATCTTCATTAAATTCCTCACCTCAGGGCTCAGTGATTTGTGTGGAAGAGGAGGAAGAAATATTGGAGGAAACAGGGCTAGTCAATGACACTAAGGAAACAGTATATTCTAGATACAATAGGGTGATACACGTATGAACTCAGAGAGACTGTAACATGCTCACAAGAACTGGTGCAGGTGCAAACTGGACAAAATCTCAGCATAGAGAAGGGCATTGAGTGCAAATCCAAAGAAGCTGTTTGAAAGCGATCCTGCTGGGAAAAGGAATACCAGTTTTCTCCACGGGAGCATCAATGGGTTTAACAACCACACTCCAGCAAGCGTGACCCTTGCCCAGAAGTGTTTTGATCAAAACAAAGTGAACTCCATAAATTACTGTGCCCATTTTATTTTAATTTGTTTGGGTATTTTATCTGATTTTTTTATCATGGTGGTTGTTTGCTTGCTTGACCATTGTTTTTGTGGAGGGTGGTTGCATTTTATTTTACATTTGAGGAAAAAAAAACATAAAAAAGTTTGGTGGATAAGGAGGTAACAAGATTTTGGAGAATTTGGCTGAGAAGAAAATTTTAATCAAAAGGCATTATATGTAAAACGCATTAAATTAAAAACAAGAGTAGATTTTCATTTTTGTCCTGTGACACACTATATAGCAGCCTATCCTAGAGGTGGTATTGCTGGCACATCATTTTCTAAGCCCAAAACAATGTATTAGTGTGTGTGTGTGTGTGTGTGTGTGTGTGTGTGTGTGTGTGTGTGTGTGAATATGTGTTCAGAATACAATGGTATGGAGTAAATATTCCCATTCAAAGATGGAAAAACAGGATCAAAGCAACAAGAAAGGCCACAGCTCATCAAGTGCAAGACTAAATTCTTCAGCTCCATGTCCAGGATCTGAGCTTCACAATGAGATAATCACACTTTCAAATGGCTTGGGTAGCTGCAGGCTTCCCACTCTGTCACATGTGGCACACAGAGCCTCTTGACTGGGCCTGTTCCACTCTTTGCCTGAAGCTTTTCTTAACACATGCCGTAATGTGCTGGTATCTCCATCACACTGGGGATTCCAGAAACAATTAGACATTATTGTCACAATTTTCAGTAGTAGTCTCTTGGGTCCCACTTGAAGAACTCAACACTGTTATGCATTGTCTGGTTTCAGACACTGTAACCCTGGCACAGGACTCCATAAACATTCAATCTTGCATTTGAATTTCAATCTTTCCTGTCTGGAAAAAAAATGATTCAATAGCCATAAGACATTGGGATTCGTATAGAATAGTAATATTAGGCTTGGAGACTACAAGTTTTCTTAGAATGTGAATAATGAGTATCACCACATTCCTATTGTGGTGACTCAAAATATAAAGAAAGAATACTGCATTCATTAAGTGACATATTTGTAACATTGTAGTACAAATCTTAAAAGGTCTTATTATTAAAAACAAACCCGGGGCCAGGTATTGGGGTGAACACTGAAAGATTAGAGAAACAGAACAGGCCACATTCAAACTCACCTCGCCAATTTCTCAGCTGATCTTGTTTTCTCAGACTGAAAGCCTCTGAATCCTCATCCAAATGGATCTCAGCTGAACTGCTGCTAAAAGCCAAAAGCTTAACAAGGCTCTAGTTCCTGGTTTTCACACCTTATATACCTTTCTGCTTCCTCCCATTACTTCCTGGGATTAAAGATGTGTCACCATGCCTGGCTGTTTCCAATGTGGCTTTGAACTCGCAAAGATCCAGATGGATCTCTGCCTCCAGAAGGCTAGGATTAAAAGTGTGTGTGTGTGCCACCATTTTCTGGTCTCTATGTCTATCTAGTGACTGTTCTGTCCTCTGACCCCAGATAAGTTTATTAGAGTGCACAATATATTGGGGGACACAATATAAACAAAAAAAACATGTTATTCTGTGCTACAAACCACACTAGTTTGTTTGATAATACGATAAGGAACCATTTGTTGTGGGTATACATATATTCTAGTTTTCTTTGATTGATTTATGCACTGCATTAAACTTTTGCTTTTAGAAAACAGCAATCCTTTCATATCAGAATAAGGAGTAAGTACACTTACGAAAATGGCATAGGAGATTATAATGTTATGGCATATAATGGCTTCAGATTATTAGAGTTATCCACTTACTTTCTCTTTTTTTCTGAGTTCTTCAAGTATTACTGATTCTTCCCTTGCTATGCTTAGGCTGTGGGCTGCAGTGGTACTCTTACAATAATCTTTAACTCTGCATTCTCCATATCTCTATTTTTGTCTGGCCTTCCAAGCATGGTAGGGAGACGTCTACTTGCTTATGAAGCTTGCATTTTCCTATGTCACTGTTGCTCAGCAGGAACACATCATTACACAGTCTTATTTTGCCAATAAGAAAGAAGAAGACTTATTTATGGGACATCTAAGACAACAACTTGACAGAAAGTATCCCATCTGTTTATTATCTATCTTGTTATTTATATACATTTTAAATACATTTGTGTTTAACAAGTGTGGGTGGCTAATTTGTTATCTATCTTTGAACCACATAGTGCCCCTAAATGCATTCACTATCACTACTTTATGGGTGAGAAAACAGATGTTAAATAGCTTGTTCCATTCCTAAGACCACATCTTAGTAAAACCAGCTGTTTGCTTACAGAAGATCATCACAGCTGAGATTGTTGACTGTTGAAGTTACCTATGGAAAAAGGGGGGCAGAAGCAACTTTGGATCCTCATCTGAACATCTATCAACTTCACCCAGTCCAACTATTAATTTAATTGGATCAATTTTCTTATGTGAGGCAACTCTCTTGCACTGTAAGTTTGAGATTGTTGTTGATAGAAACTAGATTATTTCATCAAACCTGGAAAATAGTCATAGTTTAAGAAAGATGAGGAATCATCTAATACATTGCTCAAATCACCCACAATATGTCATGAGTACTAACTAAAACAATTAAATGAATTATAGTCTCATGAAATGTTAAGAATTTTTTAATTGAATAAAAGGATGTCTCTTGCTGCTATTATTTAACCGTTGGAGGAATAAAGTATAAAACCATGTACAATTTGTCATTTTGAACTAGAAAATCTAAAACTTCATTATTGCTTAAACTGTTTAAAGGAACTAAGCACATATAACATTGTAGAAATAAAATTCTATTGATATTTGCAAAGTAAAAATGCACACATGATGACTTAGAAAAGAAATTTATTTTATCAATGACCCAGAAACATACAATGACTGCTTTCAATTAGAATAATGTATAATCCAGAAACACAATTTCTATGTTGCATCTATGAGGTATTACGAATGAGATTGTCTCCCATAGATTCATATATTTTCATGCTTATTTTATTTAGGAATATATATAATCAGTTTTTTGTGCTTTTCCCAGGGGAAGACTATTTCTCTGTCTCTCAGCTGCCTGTAGTTCTTTGCGTCATTCCTTGTCCATTTTGTCATGTTTATTGTTGCTGACTTTGTTCAAATCATGTTAGGTAATCATGTTAGTGACATTTTATGAGCATAGTTTATGACATTCAACCTCATCTTAATAAAACCAGCTGTTTGCTTGCAGAAGATTATCACAGCTGGAATTGTTGACTGTTGAAGTTACCTATGGAAAAAGGAGACCAAAAGGGTCTTTGGAGCCTCATCTGAACATCTACCAACTTCATCCAGTCCAAACAGTTTTATGCAATTCTGTCATAAATATACATAGCTTCAGGGTCTATAGTAAAGGCTAAATTCTATAGGCCAGGAAAGTCAGGAAATTTTATCTATCTGTGAGGAAAGTGTCATCCAGCATCTTAGCATAGATTTTCACTGTGATTGTTTTGGGGGTACTCTTTTCCTGTCAGTAACCCTTACCCACTCTCTTAAGTGAGCCAGTGGTTTTGAGATACACATGTGATACAACCTAACTTTATCTTGTCACTTGCACCTAGAAGGAGAAACAGATACTGCTTATTCCTGCAACAGCAAGCATTGCTCAGATAAAACAAAATCCATTGAGTTACTTTCAATTTATTAGAAATCATACTGTGTTATATATTTGTTCCTCAATGTATTTTTCTTATTTAATAATTTATTGTTTATTTTATGATTTCTCATTTTCATATGTTGTTTAGGTTAATTTGACAATTGTAATGAACTAACTAGAGGGATTTTGGCTGATTATAGTCAGGCTCTTACTTATTTGGACAAGATTTACATCTTGACTATAGTGAAACTTTCAACTTCTTAACATGATTAGTTAATTCTTTTACTGAGTTTTACTTATTCTTTAAAAGTACACTTAAAGTTTCCTGTACATTTTTGCATTTACATTCACTGTAAATACAAAGAAATGTGTGCCTCATGTTGCAAAGTTTGTTGGGTCTTAGGAGATTTGTTTTGTTATTGTTTTGAACTGAAAAAGTCAGTGCTATTAGATATTTTGGTTTTAATATTCATTTAAATGTGTTTTCAATATACAGAAAACATTGAACACTTAATTAGAAAAACAATATTGACTTATTTTGTGCATGCTAGATATCAGATTCAGCTCCTTTTATGTGCTAGGAATGTTCTTTCTCATGGATTTTCATTCGTAGCCTTTCTGATAGTCTTTGATCAATAATTACTATATATACAATCCCTGGTAACTGTCAGGCCACAACAGCCAGGAAAGCAAATATGCTAACTTGAAGATCAATATCTTTCTCTTGGTTCAACCAACCCCGATCTCCCAGTCTCATCCCAGCTCTGTAGCAGACTATTGAATACAGGCTTCCTCTCCTTCTCGTGTGTCCTCATCTCCAGAAGATCAGACAGATGTTCCCTTTCTAAAATCCATTTCCCTACTCATTGCTTCCCAACTCTGTCTGGCAGGTACTCCATGGAATGAGCAGGGCACTCGAGCCATCTAAGAAAAACAGGTAGGCTTCTGCAGACCCTTACCTTCCCAACATTCTTACAATTCTAATTCTTTAGTGCTGTCTTTATCTCAGTAGCTGACCACCCATTGCTCTCTCTCCTCTCTCTTTGCCCCTATTCCCATGGAACCAAGAAGATCCTGGTGGAACACTGCTATCCTTATGCATGTAGAACTTGTCAGTGACTCACCTCTTAATCCATCACCATTCTTAAGTGTTAACACTCAATACCTAAAAACACATTATAGCTGGAACCCTCATTGGCTATACCTATCAGGATCTCAGAAGAATTCCTACCAGACAAGATATAGCTACCACACTCTTCTAAGAATCAGGAAGGGTAGTGGAAATCAGGAACAAAACATCTGCTCAACAAAGATAAAACAAAGTATCAGCGCCCAGAATTACATTCTTCCTAAACACAGATTATTAGACTCCATGATAAAAACATAATCAAAATATGTCTCCACTAGAACATAACAACACTACCTCAATAGATCCTGAGTATTGGAACATAATTGAAAGAAAAAAATAGATCTTAAAATACTCTTTATGAATATGAGAGAGGTCTTTAAATAGGCAATGAATGTATGAATACCATATATATTCATTCATTTAATTCATTCATATATATTATATATATATATATATTCATATATACATATATATGAAAAAGCACGGGACAGAGTGAGGAAAACAGATCAAGACCTAAAAGCAGAAATAGAATCAATAATGAGAAACCAAAATGAAGAAAAACAAAAAATTAATAAAAGACCTTGAACAAGAACATCAGATGCAAACCTCACCAAGAGAATATAAGATATGGAAGAAAGAATGGCAGACTTTGAACATACGGTAGAACAAAATGGATACCTCAGTCAAATAAAATATTAAATATAAGAATAATCCTGGCATAAAATTTCCAGGAATTGAGAACATTCTGAAATAATGAATCTAAGAATAATAGAAAGAGAGGAAGGAGAAGAAACTAAGGTCAAAGGCACAGAAAATATTTTCAACAAAAATTATATAAGAAAACTATCCCTGTCCTAAAGGAGGAGATACCTATCAAGGGACAAAAAACAGAGAACACCAAATACACAGAAAAAGAAAAGAAAGTTGTCTGGGGACATAATATTCAAAACACACACACACACACACACACACACACACACACAAACACACACAAAAAAACCACACACACAAAGCAAAGAATATTAAAGCTGCAAGGGAAAATACCAAGTAACATGTAAAGACAATGGAATATTACTTAGATGTTTAAAAAAGGAAATCATGAAATTCTCAGAAAAATGAATGGATCTAGAAAAAAAAATCAGCCTGAATAAGATAACCCAGATCCAGAAAGACAAATATGGTATACATTCACTTATATGTGGATATTAGCTGTTATATCAATAATAACCAAGCTACAATCCATAGAACCACAGAGGATAGATATAGAGTAAGTGGCTAGGGGGAGACGTATTTATATTCCTAGGAAAGGAAATAGTATAGGCAGTTGTGGAAAGATGAGGAACTGCTGAAATGTGAAGATCACATGGCGATGTGGAGGGAAACGGAGGATGAAAGAGGGTATAAGGTAAGAGGCAGCTAAAAATAAGGCCATTTGAATATAGTATAAAGACTTAATATAGTAAAAGCTTCCTAAATTATATACATATATGAAGGTAACCTAAATGAAATTTCTAAGTAATGAGGGATGTAGAGCATGAACTTGTCATCTCTTGTTATCAAATGAAGCTTCCATTACTGGGATTGGTTATATCAAATTAATGTGTAATGTGTTTGCCAAAGGGATTCCATAGACAATTCAGGCTATTGCCAACATGGCATTTTGCTCTGTACAAACTGAGGGCAAGTCTACATTGCTGAAGATAACACCCACACACATCATTGACCATGATTTGAGCTGGTTCCTATAGAAAGCCTCTATCCCTGCCTTCTAACATCTTTGGTAGTGGAAGGTACTCTGCATATTCTTAAAATGGGAAACCTGAACACCAAGCTACCCACAACCTCTTTGTTCTATAATGTTGTCCTGCCTGCAAGATATGCTATTGCAATTGTGGTGCAAAGACTGTGGGATTAACCAACCAATATCTAGTTTGACTTAAGGACAACTCTGCAAGGTGAAACACTTACCTGCCACTGCTTAGGTGACCAAGAATAATGAGACTAGATATCCCAGGGATCAATGGGAATGCCAAATACCAAATATTACTATACTGTCGTTCAAAAACAAATAAACAAAAAACTTAGTGTAGATGAATTTTTCTTTGGGCTGTCAATTCAAAAAAAAAAAAAAAGAAAAAAAAACTGACACTGGGACTTATTAATTATAAAAGCTCAGCTATTGCTTAGGCTTGTTCCAGTAGCTCTATTTTATGTGTATTTTTTATTTAATTTTTTTTTTCATTTTAGATACCAACCACAATTCCCCCTCCCCCCTTGTCCTGCTCCCCCCACCTCCCTCCATCCCCCCATCTACTCCTCAGTGAGGGTAAGGCCTCCCATGGTGAGTCAAGAAAGTCTGGTACATCAAGTTGAGGCAGGACCACCCCTCCCCCCCCTATCAAGGCTGAGCAAGGTATCCCACCATAGGGAGCAGGCTCTTAAGAAAGCCAGTTAATACACCAGGGATAAATCTTGGTCCCACTGCCAGGGGCCCAACAAGCAGACTAAGCTACACAACTATCACCCACATTAAGAGGGCCTAGTTTGGTCTCCTTAAGTTTCCCCATCCATCCATCTAGAGTCCCTGAGCTCCAGCTACCTCCAGGCAGCTGTCTCTGTGGGTTTCCCCTATCATGGTCTTGACAATGCCCCTGATGATACAAACCACCCTCCCTCTCTTCAACTGGACTCTAGGTGCTTAGCCCCATGCCTAGCTGTGGATCTCTGCATCTGCTTCTGTCAGTTACTGGATGAAGGTTCTATGATGACAATTAGGGTGCTCACCAATCTGATTACAGAGTAGGCCAGTTTAGGCACCCTCTCTACTATTGCTAGGAGTCTTTGCTGGGGTCATACTTGTAGCTCTGGAAATTTCCCTAGCACCATGTTTCTCCCTAATCTCATAATAGTTTCTTCTATCAAGATATATCTTTCATTGCTCCTCCTCTTTTCCCCTCCCCCTACTCAACCACCCAATTGCCTCATGAACTCATTGCTCATTCCCTCCCCTTCTCCCCTCCCAGTTTTCCCAGGAGATCTTATGTATTTCCCCTCCTAGGATGATTCATGCATGTCCCTCTTAGGGTCCTTCTTGTTACCTAGTTTTTCTGGGGTTGTGGATTGTAGACTGTTTATCCTTTGCTTTACATCTAATATCCGTTTATGAATGAGTAGGAAGAGAGGTAAAAGTCACAAGACACATGGCAACAGATGAATAGAAATGGGTTAGTTTAAGTTGTAAGAGCTAGTGGGACTCTTCTGTTGAGAATTCTCTGTTTAGATCTGTAGTCCATTTTTTAATTGGGTTATTTGGTATTTTAATGTCTAGTTTCTTGAGTTCTTTATTTACTCTAGAGTGTAGCTGGAGTTTTCTCTCTGCTTCCCACCAAGCCCCAGCAGTCCCGTAGCCCACTTATAAAATAAACATACAGACCCTTATATTATTTAAACTGCTTGGCCATTAGCTCAGGCCTATCGTTGTCTAGCTCTTACTCTTATATTTAGCCCATTTCTATTAATCTATACTTTGCCACGTGGCTCGTGGCTTACTGGTACCTTGTATCTTCTTATTCTGGCAGCGGCTTCAGGCAGTCTCTCCCTTCCCTTCCGTTCCCTCAATTCTCCTCTCTGTTACTCCCGCCTATACTTCCTGACTGGCTACTGGCCAATCAGTGTTTTATTTATTAACACATTTGCAATACAGAACATCCCACAGCACTGGAGATCAGCCCTCTGTCAGCTCTGGAGCTGATCTTTTCCCATTCTGTAGGCTCTTGCTTTGTCCTATTTACTGTGTCCTTTGCCTTACAGAGGTGTCTCAATTTTCGGAGGTCCCATTTATTAATTGTTACTTTCAGTGTCTGTGCTACCGGTGTTACATTTAGGAAGTGGTCTCCTGTTCCAATGCATTCAAGTCTACTTCCAAATTTTTCTTCTTTCAGGTTCAGTGTAACTGGATTTATGTTGAGCTAGTTGATCCACTTGAACTTGAGTTTTGTGTATGGCAAAAGATATGGATCTATTTGCAATCTTTTGCATGTTTACATCCAGTTATGCCAGCACTATTTGCTGAAGATACTTTCCCTTTGCATTCAGCTGTAGACTCCTTTCTCCTTTCCAGAGTTCTCTGTACCCAGAAGTCCCACCTATACTTCCTGCCTTATTATTGGCTGTTCAGCTCTTAATTAAACCAGTTACAGTGACACATCTTCACACAGTGGAAAGGAATATTCCACAACAACTTAGCAATGAATCCATATGACATTCTGTTATACTCAGAGTTAAGGGCCTTGCTCTACTATCATCACAGAACCTTTCTCCTGAATAAAATAGGAAGAAACAAATAGATACAAAGTCTGGCATTATGCAGAGAATGAGAGATCTTGGGATGCCCTTCTCAAAATAAGATGTTCCCATCAAATCCCTTCCCTTCATTGTCAGGCAACTCTGTGGAAGAGGAGGGATGAAAGACACTAGAAAACTAGGCTCTAAATATCAGCATAATAGACCCTCAAATAAACACAAAGACTAAGGCAGTGTGTAACGGACTGCATGGGTCACCAAGACATAGGACACTAGAGATGAAAGAACAAGTGAACACAAGCCACCTTCCCTAACTGCAGAAGCAATCCCCAATTATTAACTACCACCTGCAAATGAAAATTTAGTTTTCTCCATAGGAATAGCATTGAAGAAACAAGCTACTCTTAAATGCAGGCTGCATGTCCAGCAAGAAATGGCCAAAAGAAAACAAGCTCAATAGCATCTCTGGAATGCCCTTGACTCAAAATGTTGAGTCAGAAGTTTTCCTTTTTTTTTTCATTTTTCATTTTATGTTTTTATTTTATTTATATGTTTTATTTCTTCTTGCTTTTCACTTTATCTGTCTTTGGTATATATACTATGACTTCCAGTTTTATGTTTTATGCAAAAGAGTAGCTTTTTATTTCTTGTGCTTTCTTTTGCTCTCTTTATCTTCTGGTTTTTTGTCCACTTACAATGTATTGGTTTTTGTGTTATCTTATTCTATTTTATTATTATGCCTTAGAAGCCTGTTTTTTTTTTTCTAATGAGAGACTGAAAGTGGTGTATGTGGATGTGGAAGGGGAGCTGAGGAGGAACGGGAGGAGGAGAGGGAGGGGAAAACCATAATTAGGATATATTATGTGAGGGAAAAAATCTACTTTCAATTAAAGGAAACAAATATACTATATAATCTTGAAATCTTCTTATAAATAATGTCATGGATTTTAAATAAATTTATGTTTATTGCTATCATTTTATGTAGATTTTCTTATATCATTAGTGATATTACATAATCATGAATTGACCATGTGGATCCATTTTGTGTAATGTGTTCTTAGGTGATTTAGCCTTTGGATGATCAAAGCACACTCTGCCTCACACTTAAGATTATATATGTCCCATCAGTCCCATGGAGATCCACAAACAACCAAGACTGATGCTTGGACACAGGGTCACTCTCTGAAAACTGACAGCAGGACACCATTGCCAAGGACAACATCCGCACAGCTTATTGAACATAGAGAGGTGAGCAGTGTCTGCATGGAGCCTTTACACATATGTTCTAGTCTCTTTGGTACAGGAGGTACTATAAAGGCTATGGAGAAAAAAACCTGGACACTAACTCAGCCACAAAATCCTCCACCTATAATATCTCCTGCCTGTTAGATGTGCTTGGACAGTGGTAGCACAGAACTTATGGTAGTTGCCAAATTTTTGAGGCCCATGACATAAGAGGAGCCCATGCTCTACAATTCCTGGATGGCAAGGAACCAAAGACTGGACAAAACAACAAACAAACAAACAAACAAGCAAATATCAATGAAATGATTCCTAATGATATTCTGCTATGCTCATAGATCAGTGTCTTGCTCAGTCATCAACAGAGATGCTGCCTGCAGCACAGATAAGAGTGGATACAGAGACCAACGGCCAGACATTATTCAGAGAGAGTTTAAATGAAAGTCTCCATTGCATCCTTCTACTCAGAGCTTAGAGAACCCCAAGAAAAGAGGGGTGGCATTAGAGTGGTTGGCAGACAGATACCAGGAGAATATGGCCCACTGAATCAATTAAGTAGGGTTCACATAGGCTTCCAGAAAATGAAGTCCCAAACATGGGGCCTTCATAGGTCTGCACCAGGTCCTCTGCATATATGTTTTGGCTGTTAGCTTTGTGTTTTGGTAGGACTAACAGTGATATGGGTGTGGGTCTGACTCTTTTGTCTCCTCTTTGGACTCTTTTTCTCCTGTTGGGATGGCTTGTCTAGCCTCAATATGAGAGAGCTTTGGCCTTGTCTTACTGTATCGTGCTTTGTCCTGTTTGCTTTTGTCTCTTGGAATCCTGCTACTTTCTGAAGGGAAACAGAGAAGCAGTAGATCCAGTGTAGAGTGGAGTTGGGGGACACCTGGAGGAGTGGAGGGAGGGTGAAACAGTGATTAGGATTCACTGTATGGGAAAAGAATCTACTTTCAATAAAAATTAAAAAAAAAAAAGATTATATATGCCAGTGACTGCTCTTTCTAGAAAGTGGTGATCACTGTGTTTTACACTTCTGCCAGCCCTTTGGAATTTGTGTTTTTTCCTTCCTGTGTTTCTATACTTCCATTTCTTTTCCTTTTTTGTGCCACATATTTTTCTATGCTTCTTTTTCTCTCTTTGTTTCTTTATTCTGCATATTAAATGACTTAAAATATAACAAGTTGAAAAGTATTCATCACATTTTAAGGTTAATTATGATTATATTTTATAAGAATACTAATGCTCAAAAGGATATCTGAAATTAATTAGCAGTACTAAGTAAGAATATGAATAAGAATGAAAGACTAAAATATTTGTTAGAATTTTCTTTTGTTTTTTTTTCCAGTAATTTCAAAATCCTATAGTTAATATTCAAGTACTGGATTTAGTATTTAAATTAGTATACTTATATTTACATGATTTTATAAGGCAAAGAAAGTAACATCTATTGATAATTATACAATTATCCTTAAAGATTTGTTTTCAATCTCCCAGAACACTGCCATAAGTAAAGTTGTATAACCAGTGTTTTAATAATAGAACATAGTGTTTCCTATAAATAAACACCATTAATCCTTTTCTATTTTCTCTGTCATCATAGTAATAGCATGTTTTAGGTATATTGTATTGTTTTTTCCCCTTTCCATGGTCATCATGCTGCATTTTCCCCTATAGAATTAGTTACTATTGTCTATTCCTGTAAATAGACATATTAATTATTTTTTTTTCTCTAGGAAATACTACTGGGTGCTATGCTTCTTCAATTATTCTCTCTGCCTCAGCTTCAGTTATGTATTGCTCAACAGTTGTCATAAGGCATAATTTAAAGCTTAAATTTCTCAACCAGAAACTTCTTTCCTACCATGATACTCATTCATTTTCCTGATTTGAATATTTGAAAAGCTTTGAAGTACAAATGTTTCCACTTATTAAAACTTTAGTAATCTATTTTTCATGTTGAGATGCTTGGATAATTCTGTACTATTTTAATATCAATACTTTTAATATATTACAAGAATTCTTTTTCTCAGTGTGAATGTGAAAATTATAGCAATTAATTTTGATAACTGCACTCTAGATTGTCAGATGATACTTTTCTATCATCTTCAGTAACTACTTTTAAAATAATTGTAGACCTAGATGGATATACTTGGGAAAGTGCATGCCATGCTCATTCTAACAAATGCCAAATGAGTCCCAGAGAATTTCCTTTTCTTCTTTCAAGATGATTTCTTTTCTGTAGTGGCTTTCATCACAGATTAGTGGTCAAAGTCTACCACAATTTCTGCCAGTATTAGTTCCTAGAGGTCAATTATACCTACATGAATTTCATGTGAGTTTATCATGCTGAGTATGATTTTAATTTTATTGTGCAAGATTTTTTATGTTGCTAAACTAATATGCATATTTACACATACAAATACACACATAGATGTATATAATGGGAAGATTTCATGGTTGACATAAATTATACCTTTCTAATGATCAGTCCCTCATTTCCATGTTTTCTGCATGGGCTGGTGGTAAACTTGGATCTGACTGTATTTTCCAATCTTAAAGCACTCTTGTATTTTCATATATCACATCTATTTTCAGCAGCAGTCTTTCTTTTGGGCCACCAACCAGCTCCAACATCATGTCATGGAGGCTTGTTATTAGTTATGAATTCTTGGCCTTATGTTATGCTTGTTCCAGTATCTCCTACAACTTAAATTAACCTGTTTCTCTTCATCTAAATTTTGCCTCAAAGCTTTTTACCTTACTTTCATTCTGTGTTTTCTACTCTGTGTCTGTCCTAGCTGATTGGACATAGTAGTTTCCCTCTGTCTCTCTTGTTCTCTCTCTCTTTACTAGATTCCTCCTCCTACATATTCTCTCTGCCCACCAGCCCTGCCAATCCCTCTACTCCCTAGCTATTGGCTGTTCAGCTTTTTATTAGACCAATCAGGTGCCTTAGGCAGGCAAAGTAACATATCTTTACATAACTAAACAAATGCAACATAAACAAATGTAACACATCTTTACATCATTGAACATATGCAGCATAAACAAATGTAACACATCTTTGCCTATTTAAACAAATATTCCACAACAGTTTTTCTTTTATTTAATATACTTTTTTCATACACTATAAACTGATTGTAATTTATTCTTCCACAACTCCCCCAAGATCCTCCTCACCTCCACTCCCATCTGAATTCATACCCATTCTGTCTCTACTTAGAAAAAAATAGGCATCTAAGCAATAACAATAAAATAATACGAGGCAAAAATGAACTAGAACAGGATAAAGCAAACAGAAAAAAAGTCAAAGAAATAGCACAAGAACACATATGAATGCGGAGACATATAGGTTCATATGGAGGAATCACATAAAAACACAAGATAAATCAAAATATATCTGTGATACATATGTTTATGTGTTTACTGTCAACAGAATTTAAGATACTGAGCTTGTACATATTTCATATGTCATTTTTGTGATTGATTATACAGAAAGTAGCTGTATTAATCCTTTTTTGGAACCTGCATTAATATTTTGAATGCATTAAGAAAAACAAAATATACAATGAAATGTAATAAATAAGAAATGCTAGCCAATTTAAGGTGATTGTGAGTTTCCATATTTATTTGAATAAATTATTTTCTAGGCTATGCTACCTTTATAGGACTTATAGTGTTACTATGATGCCTTAAAGTAGTGCAGAAGGCTATTGTAACAGCTTTCAAAATGTCATAAGATTTTAAGACTTATGACAATATGTCAGGGAGAAAGCTCATGATGTTAAAGCTTCAAGATTCTAAAAGATGTCAGACACATTCTATAATATATATAATGTTAATTGAAAAGTAATACTGAATTTTGACTTGGTTTTGAAATATACATTAAGTTACTAGCTTTCAATTTCAAATTGATATAGAGAACATTAAATTCTACAGTAGCTATACCTTAGACCTTGATAAAGGAAAGAGATGAAATCTCTCTATCTCTCTATCTATCTATCTATCTATCTATCTATCTATCTATCTATCATCTATCTATCTATCTATCTATCTATCTATCTATCTATCTATCTATCATAGTATGAAATGTGAATATCCCTCAAAGTCTATTTGTTAAAGACTTAGTCCCCATGGAGTTTGGGAGAGCTTTGAACCATTAAGGAGGGAAGATCTTGTGGAAGGCTTTTGATATTGGAAATGTATACTGCGGGTATTATAAGATTCTCTTTAATTCCTCTTTTTTCTTTACATTCCTGATGGTGAGATGAACATCTAGCTTGTTCTGCCATTCCATCCTTCCATAGACTCAATGCAGTGAGTCCAATTGATCATAGGCTGAAAGTTCTACAATAGTGAGACAAAACAAGAGTTTCATTTTTTTTCTAATTTCTGTTTTTGACTTTTTTATTTACTTATATTTTCTTTGTACATTCCAACCAAACTTTCCCCCTCCCTCATCTCCTCCCAGACACCCTCCAGTCTTTCCCCTCCCCATCCACTTCTCCTCTGTTTCTCTTCAGAAAAGGGTTGGCTTCTGATGGATATCAACCAGCCATGGAATATCAAGCTGCTGTGAGACTGGGCACCTCCTCTTCTATTAAGGCTGGATAGGGCAATCTGGTAGGAGAACAGGATCCCAAAAGCAGACAATAGAGTCAGAGACAGCTCCTGCTCCCACTTTTAGGAGTCCCACAAGAAGACCAATTTACACAACTGTTAACAGATATGTGGAGTGCCTAGGTCAGGTTCCCTGGTTGTTTCGTTTAATCTCTGTGAGTCCCTCTGATCCCAGGCTCGTTGGTTCTGTGGGTTTTCTTGTGGTGACCTTGACCCCACTGACTCCTAAAATCCTTCCTCTTCCATCCTTTGAAGGATTCTCCAGACTCCACTTAATGTTTGGCTGTGGGTTTCTGCACCTATTTCTATCAGTTGAGGCATGAAGCCTCTCTGATGACAATTGGGCTAGGCACCAATCTGTGAGAATAGCAGAATATCATTAAAATCATTTCATTGAGGGTTTTTTTTTTTTCTGCTAGTAATGTTTGGTTCTATCCTCTGTCTCCGGATCATCTTGCCTCTGGGATCAAGCTATCAAGGGTGAGCTTCCTCTTATGGTATCTGTCTCAAGCTGGACCAGTCATTGCCTTGTCACTTCCACAATTTGTGCCACCTTTACTACAGCATGTCTTGTACACTGGACAAATTTAGGTTGGCAGTTTTGTGGCCTGGTTGCTGTCCCAATCCCTCCATTGGAAGTCTTGCTTTGTTATATCAGATGGCAATTTCAGGGTCCTTATCTGTCATTGATAGGAATCTTAGCTAGGGTCACTCTAGCTTGGGTGATTTGCTGGGAGTTTGCATTGCATAGGTTTCCAGTTGTCTCTTCCAGTACTCTCTCCCTCCATCCTTCCTCTACCTGATTCCTTCATGATCACATCCCCATACCCCATACAGACCCCTGCCCTCATCCAAGGCAATGTCTATTCTATTTCCCCTTCACAGTGAGATTCATGCATCCCCCCTTGAGCCCTCATTGTTACTTAGCTTCTCTGGGTCTCTGGATTGCAGCATGGTTATCCTTTACTCCATAGCTAATACCACATATAAGTGAGTATCAGGAGATGAACCATTTGGAAAGGGTAATTGGGTCTAGAGGATAGTCTGACATGGACACCATGATTACCAGCATCTCTCATGGAGAGAGGAAGAGACACCAGTCCTTTCTATCCTTTTTATTTGAGGTGCTGAAATAAAACATCCATCAGCAAGCCAGGATGATGACACTCAGAATGTTATGTTGATGGGTCTTGACCTTGTGCTGTGAACATGTGTTGCTCTGATTGGTTGATAAATAAAGACATTTGGCCTATGGCAAGTCAGGTTATAGCTAAGCAGGAAATTTAAGAGAGAAACAGGAAGAAGAAAGGCAGAGGGGAGAGATACCAGCAGTTCCAGGAGAAGCAAGATGTGAAAATACCAGTAAACCATGGCCACATGGCAAATTAGAAGAATAGAAATGGGTCAAATTATAAGAGCTAGCTAGCAAGACGCCAGCCACAGGTCATGGAATTGGCAATTAATATTAAGTCTCTGAATGGTTATTTTATAAGCAGCTATGGGACCTTGGGTGTGCGCAAAACTGGAGAAACCATCCGACTACATTCTTGAGCTCTTTTGATTCTATTTTGTGATAAACACATGTCTAGTGTTTTAGCTATTTGTCTGTAGTCTTTTATGTAACTTACCAACTGACAAAGATGGTTTAATAGTTCAAACAAAATAACATCAATAAAAAAGCTCCATAGTATATTTGGGAATGTGTGTTGAGCATCCTCTAAATGGTATTTAAAAAGTGTACTTCACATTATAGAAGAAACACAACTGCACTGAAAAGCTATGGTCACTTTGAGGAATTTGCTGAAATACTGGCACTAATATATGCATACCAAATGTTTGGTACAAAGATACCTGGGATTTTTTGAGTCTTGGTGGTTGTGAAATTTGCCCAATAAATTCTAGTGAAGGCTTAATGTTTTGAAATATGAAAATGATTTATTGCACTATTATAAACCTTGTAGTTTAGATAAAATATGTTGTCAGTTCTGATGAAAGAAGTGTAATAATGCTGTACTAACTAATGGAATTCAATTAACCAAATACAAATAACAGCTTAATAATTACTTCTAAAATGAAAATAATCATCATATAATTGCAGCTCCAAATGGACTAAAGGGCATTTTATTAAGCCCATCAATAAATTAACATCTTGTCATGTATTAATAAAATTCTGTATAACTGTTTATTTTCTGTAAAGACAACTATGTGGTTAGTTTTTTTTTTTTTATTTTGCTATATCCATCATGGTTTGTAGAACTAGCTTTTCATGTCAACAGATGATATCTCTAATGAGTTATGATCAGAAAAAGGAATGCAGATGTACTGAACATCAAATTCTTCTTCCCTCATTAGTACAGCAGCTGTTTGGCTGACAGTTTGAATAATGTTTTACTGTTCATTCTTGATCACTTTTATAATTTATGGAAATTTTGGCAAAAGTTTCTCATATTCTTTAGCTAATCAGTAGAGTAATGCTGTGGTCAGTAGATATAACTTGCCTAGTAGTTTTTAATTCTGCATTCATTTCCCAGAATAATACAAATGGGAAATGGGTTGGTATGCTAGTTTCTTTGTCAAAGAAGTAAGATGAAATAATATCTTATAAGTTACCTGTAATGTTACTAAAATAACCAAAGCAAGTTATATATTATAAATGAATCCAAATAAAAGGTATAAATATACTTTAACATGTCCATGTTTTATTGTTTTGGAAAATATGTATATAGTGCTAACAAACATTCTAGGAGGCCATTATTTTGAGTGAGGCTCCTACTGAGGCCTTCAATAGACAAATTAAATAAAAAAGTTAGAGTAATACAAAATACAATTTCACCACTCAAATCAGTTTTGATTCTACCTTCTGTCACACTAGAAAGCAAGGTGGATTATGGCCAATTTTCCTAATGATGGCAGTTCTAATTGCCATTACAGTGAAGTTCCTCTCTCTAACTAAATTCCCTGTGTTAGCTGGTAACATAACAAAATACAGAATCACTTGGAAGACTGGCTTCTGGGTTTGTCTGTGTGGAACAATCATGATTGTTTGATTGATGTGGGAACATCCTTCTTAATTGTGGGCATGAACATCAACATTCCTTGGGCAGAACATGCTTGATTTCAAAAAATGGAGAGAGCAACTACATACTTACATGCATTATCCTTCTCTGTTTCCTGATGGTGATTTTGAAGTGGCCCATAGCTTCAAGCTTCTATTACTTTCACTTTCTGCTTTAAAATACAATTTACCTTGAACCAATACTAAAATAATTATACACACACATATACATACTACACACACACACACACACACACACACACACACACATATATATATATATATATATGTGTATATATATTATATATACTCATAGCTTTAGTCCTATATACCTTCTATTACTCTATCTCATTCCCCCGCTTTCTCTTTTTTTTTTTAATTTTTTGTGGTTGTTGTATTTTTTTCCAAGTAATACTGATTAAAAATATTTACACACCTACTTTTAAGTCCACAGTTTAACACTCGTATTTGTATGGCTTTAAAAGTTATAGCACAAAATCTTTACATTAAGGATAGGGAGAAAAGATTCCATTCAAAATAAAGCCTGATATATTATATGCATACTTTTCCTCTGTACTTTATTTTAAATACATTAATTTTAAAATGATGCTCATCTAACTGTTTTTTTTCCATCTGGTGGTAAAATATTAGTGCAACTTCTCATCAAAATAAAGATTACCACAGATGTAAATGATTTTTTACAATTGAAAATGGCCCTTCAGCTGCCTTTAAATGAAAAATTTTCAATTTAACTTAAAGAAAAGGAATCAGTCCTTAAGCAAAAACACCAAGTACCAGAGCAGTTTACACTGCTTCTTTAAACACACTTTCAAAGAACCAGAGATGTTTTACCGAAGTTTTGTTGGTTTTGAAAAGGCACAAGGGTGTTTTGTTGTTGCTGTTGTTTTTAACATTCTAGAAATTCTGCCACTACCATTTGTTTTGGAGACAGCATTTGCAACCACTGGATAGACAAGAAAGTTGTTCAAAATAAAGCCAGCCAGACCTCCAGTGTTAACTGTACTGTAACAATGCACGTCCCTCATGCAGCCTCGTGTTGCCTACATACTCGATTTCCTAATATTCATTATAATACAAAGATATGTATTCTAATGGTTTTAATGTATGATTTTATAATATGCAAAGAATCTAAGGAAGGACATGAACTGAGGAAGAGAATACGGAGACCTTTACCAGAATCAAAATAGATGCATTTGTACCCAACTATATAATAAGAATATAATTCATTTGTTACAGGAAATATACTTCTCAAAGTTCTCACTCATTATAAGAAATATTCCTACTCTGTGGCATTAACTGGAAGGAAGGACATCAGTCTGTTTCCATAGAAACAGTTCAGCACAACAGGAAATAATATAACTTTAGTCCACTTATCTAATAGCTTAAGGTCACACTGTGCATCAGTTTACCGCACATGTAAATTTAAAAATATAATTCTTCTTTCATTCTAAAACTGGCACAGATGTCCTGTCATCCTCTGCTTCTCCAGCTTGGGAACACTCTCCTGGTGTTTCTAGCCCCTCAGCATCTTCGTGATCTTCCATGCAGCCTCTGCAGCATCTGCATGGCTAGGCTCGCTCTCCTCTTGGCTCATGATTTCGGGAGATCAGATGACCCCTCTTTCTCTTAAAGAAATACATCTTCCTGGCAACTCTGTTTTCTAGAATACTGGCTTTTCTGTGTTTGTAAACCACCGAGTTAAATTAGGCTTGCATGGATAAGAAGTTAAGAAAGCAACTTCCTACTTCACAGTCACCACTGACTTGTCAATAGCCTCCCAGTGTAGGAGGGAGCCACATGACCCATTCACTTTTCATGATTAAGTGTTGATAAGCTCAAAGTTTTACAGACCCGATGAAGGTAGCCACATCTTAAGTGAGTATATGGGTGCTGAGCTTGTATGCTACTACTTCAGAAAAGTTATTCCAAACCTCTGGCTCTTACAGTCTTTCTTGCCTGCTTTTATGGTGTTCCATTAGCCCTGGTTCATTTGTGTGTGTGTGTGTGTGTGTGTGTGTGTGTGTGTGTGTGTGTGTGTGTGAATGTGTGTGTGTGTGTGTGTGTAGAAGTCTCATTCAGAGCTAAGAACCCATGGTTTTTCTCTGTACTTTGCTAAGCTGTGGGTCTTTTTTATGACCACTACCTACTATAAAGAAGCTTCTCTGAGGAAAGCTGTGAGCTTTACTAATCTATGGTAATAAGAAAGATGAGTATTTAGAAAGTAATTTTATGCTAGTTTCTTTAGCAAAATAGTAGTAGGAAGATCTCATGTTGGACTTATGATCTCTCTAGCCATTATTTTTTCTTGCCTGGGTTCAGGAGAATTCTTCCTGTGTAGAGGACCGTGAATCAAATTAGGAAACAGTTGATTGCCCGTAATGTTCATGCCACCATTGTATCAATGAGCATATCTAACCAGCAAGTCATTACTGCAGCACACATAAATTACAACTGGAGAAGACTGTTGATGTTTTCTTCCTTAGAATTTAGCACAGCAGCTTCTGACACAGTGAAAGCTAACAAGTAGGGAACAAATTTCTAGATTAGCCCCAACTTAATTTCTTCATGTCCTTTGACCAAAGTATATGGTGTCTTCATTAATAAGGTCTTAACATCATGTTCTGTTGGGACACCCAGATCAATGAAAATAGCCTGTATTTTTTGAGGAGTCTTTGGGAATGCCTTGAACAATAGAATATAGGGAAATATCCCACAGCTGGCATTTGGAATTTTGTCTAATAATCAATGAATTCTAAGAGAAACAGTGTTCTCCCAAACAGTGGAGAGCCTTTCAACACATTTAAAACTGTATTTTAAATGATTTCATTAAGTAGTAGATTTCCATAGCTGTTTCAAAACATAACTCACCGCATGGCCCTCTTTTAAGGTTTTTACTGGTTTCTCAGAGGCATGCCAAGTTAAATACACAGATCAAAGACTTGAAGTTGAAGTCCAAAAATGAGATAGAAATATGAGATGTTTGTCTTTTTACATCTGGGTTTCCTTTGTGTAATGTTTTATAACACTATCCATACATTAGAAAATTCCTAATTTCATTTTGTCTACAGTTGAACAGATTTCCATATGTACATGTGTCACGGTTTCCTATCTATTCATCAGTTGATGGACTGCAAGGCTGGCTTCTTCACTATTGTGAGTAGAGCAGCAATGAACATGGATGAGCAAGTATCCTTGTAGTAAAAAATAGAGTCCTGTACATTTATACTCAGGAATTGTCTAGCAAGGTCATGAAAACTCTTTTAAAAGGAATCATTTTATCCAAACTGCATGTGCTCTCTTGATTTGCCAATTGTGGGTTTAGGACATTTTGTTTTCATTTCAAGATTTTCTTTCTTGCTTATGTTTCTTTTTCTTTTCAAAATTTAAATTACAAGTTTAAAGTAGCTGCAACTTTGTATGGTGACAACTAAAGTCTAGAGAAGCAATGTAAATAGTCATTTGGCCATACCCTAAAGGAAACTAAAATATCATCAAGGAATGTATTGAAACATTACAGGATGTAAGAATGGTAATCATAATTGATTAGATATTAAATAATTAAGTCTACATAGTGGAAATAAAATCCATTAATACATGTCTTAATAAAATTCCATGATAATATATTTTATGCACTTATGGAAATTTTTCAGATCAAACTATTAATTCATTTAGCTAAAATACAGATAAAATACTTGTTATAAAAAGTCATTAGGATATTTCATTAATAAAATATTATTTTGAGAATGCATGGTACTTTAGTGAAAATATCATAAATATTTGAAATTCTCAGGAACTTCATTCACTTGATTACCTTGCATCTACAAAGGTTGGCACTTGGTTTCTTTAAATCAGTATTGTGCTCAGTATATTCATTGACATACAAAGCTAACTGACCTTGAGTGACAGCAATATAGGTTGAATATTAGAAGCAAATGGAATTTTCCATTTAGCTCAGCTACAAAAGCATTGTTTCTTCCGTATACTAATGATGCTTCTGTCTCTGTCCTTGTAGTCATCTTTGCAAGTGTTATTTCTCACCGATGTGTAGTAGCTGTTTCCTACCCAGCCAACTCTCTGACTAGGACACCAAAGCTACAGGGGAGGGAACAATAACCAAGGAGGCAGCTATGGTTGAATTCCCAGGCTGTTTCCTTGTATTTGTCTAGTGACCATGTTCGAGCTTGTTTTTAATTTGCCTCCTTGCCCCAGCAGATAGTCTCATTTCGAGGCTTCCCCTATTCTCTTTCATAGCTCACATTTTTATTGGTTTTACTAAAAACTTTCAGCATGATGACTTCCTAAGCATTTTCCCTTAATACAAGTTAATATAGAAGTATTTATAGCTGAACTATTATAATTTTAGTTTTAAAGAAGTAAAAAACCACATAGAGTTGAGTCAAATGCAAAGCTAGGTTTCAATGAATTTAATTGATACAATACTATGATATTGATTATAAACTTCAGGATAAATGGAAATTTCACAACTGTATGCATTTACTTATTTTGAGACAGGTCTCACTATAAAGCCCTAGCTTGCCTTGAACTCATGATTCTCTTTTCTCAATATTTGGTGACATATAATTGTAGGTGTCAACTACCACACTCAGCCCTCTATTATAATATTAACAATTTTTTAGCAAGTTTTATGACTTCATAGAAAACCTTTAAGTAAATCAAATCAAGAGATTTATTCTTATATGGCTAGATTAAAAAGTTTTTAAATTATGAATGCAGATTATATATTTAAAATTTATTTTATATCCATTAAATCTATCTAGAAAATTTGCATTTGTCAGTTTCCACTCTAAGAAAGGAACTTCTATGTGTGAAGAGCATGTGGAAAATTTGACATTTCAGCTGCTATTTTGAAGTGTCTACTAGACTTAATGTAATACATAATAAAATATGAGTTACTTTAAATGCATTGCAGTTCCTGAAAATTAAAAAAAAATTAGTTATCATTCAAAATCGTATCTCTAAAATAATTAAATACCTAAACAAAAAGTATTTTACATGTAACCACACATATTCAGACATACAAACACACACATATTTACATATATATATATATATATATATTATTTACAAAAAGCTTGGGATACACTTCTATGTAATTTTAAAAAGGAAAATCATGAAAATTTTAATCTGAAAAGTCTCTGAGGCCAATATATAAAAGATTTGCTTGCCAACAGTGACACTCTCAACAGGAGACAACCTTTCAGAGGTTTGGCATCCTAGAACATTAGGTCTTTGGGGACATTACCACAATTAAGCCTCAGCCTTTTCCTCTTTCTCAGGTTGCTTTCTTACCACTATGAGGAATATCAGGCTCACATGATTCCAGATGAAACACTATGCTACCCCAGGCCCAAACAGGAGCTCTAAGAACACACAGAGAAAATTTCCTGAAACCAAATGTATGAAAGTTCTATATTTTCATGACAGCAGTAAGCTATGTCAGAAAAGTTTCTATTTAGGCATAAATGATGTGAACATATTGAAACAACATGGTGCATTTTTAACTTAGAAATTAGTAAAGAACCAATGTTAGAAGGAGTTTCTGAATTGGGTTTGAGAATGTAAAAGATTTTGCAAGAAAGTTTGTTATTTTTGAATATATTTAATTCTTTGTCTTAATTCATTCAATTGTTTGAATGACAGTGCAGTTTGATGATGTCATAGTTTAGTGCATTTTTTTTTTCATTATATTCTCTGAAAGGTTTTTGAGCTTAATAAATTGTATGGAATACAGCTGTAAATGGTTCTATGACTCTTGTTAGTGAAGATGCCCTTCAAAAAGCATTGTGTATTTTTATTAGAGCAGGAGTGAGTGAACTATAAAGAACATACCAGTGTAGATGGTTTAACATAACATTACTGACCAAATCTTTCTTACCGTTTAATATCAGAAGAATGTCACTCTAACCTTGAAGAAAAGATTACAAATGAAGTTCCATTTAACATGGGTCATGGGTGGAAAATGATTCATTTAGCAAGTCTACTGTATATTACTAAGAATAGGAAATCTAGCAAAGATGCATCTCATGTTAGACAAAATAGCTTTAATTTCTATTATTTTAATAACATGATATTGCACAAAATGGAATACTCACTGTTGAGCTATGAAATATTTGACCCAGGAAGATCACACAGTTATTGACATTCCTTACTTATTACTTAGACATGCAACCGCTTAGTGTACACCACTCGTTTTTCATATATTAATTAATTCCATATTTTCTGATGAACTAAAGATAAGAAATTGAAAATACAACTTGAGAAGAACTTAAGTTGTTGAACATAATTTATTCAAAAGTCCATGTGGCTCCACATCTAGGTGGAGGTCTGCGCTGAGATTTGAATTGTTTTCCCTTTGTGAGGTTCTGGGATCCCCTACTCTTATTTAGGAACTCATTCAATCTGCGTACACATTCCCTGTTTGAGATTTCCTTAGGATTTCTTTATTTAATTCATGGAGAACAAACAACTGGTGAAAGAGAAGGAAAAAGAGCCCAAAATGGAAGCTATCCTTGTTTTACAATCAATTTTTGGTCGAGATATCATCACTTGTACATAGCATAGCTTTTTTTTTTTTTCTTCCTTTTCTTTTGGCCTCCTTTCCTTTCTATCTGTGACTATCTTAAAAAAGTTTCCATTAATAAGTATTGACTTTTCTATGCTGATATTATTAATACTTTTAGATAAATTCCCCTTGACAGACTATTGCCAGTGTGGTTTATATTTCTTTAGAAAGAATCTTCTCCTGGAGATATCAAACACACACTTGATTTTATAAGTATGGGCTATTTTCAAAAGCTTTTTGAATGTTCACTATTGTTTCTCTAACACTGTCTAATGTTTGTTTTGAAACATTCATTTTATTACCATATTATTTTTTTAATTAATTTTTTTGTGGTCCTTTGTTTCCTGCTAGATCTTTGCTTTCTACTTACATTTTACTCTTCTGGTGATTTTAATCTGGGTCTGTTATTTTAATTTTATAATTACAGTTTTGCTTCTGTGTGAATTTAACACAGACTGTAGAGCTTTATATTTCTCTTATATCAAACTAAGTAGATATATTGATTAAATTTATGACTTTAATATTTTGAAAATTGTTTTTCTCAGGAACTGAGAATGATAATAGAATTTTATAATACTTCAGTGTATTTGTATAATTCTTTATTTTAATATTTTATGTATGGATAGATAGATTTATTATTGTTGCAACATGATTAATATTTTTTGGGTGGAGGTTTCTGAGACAGGGTTTTTCTGTGTTATTTTAGAGCCTGTCCTCAACTCGCTCTGTAGAACAGGCTGGCCTCAAACTCACAGAGATCCTCCTGTCTCTTTCTCCTGAGTGCTAGGATTAAATGTGTGTGCCACCATTGCCAAGCTCACAAAATGATTAATTTTTATATTGTATTTTCATAGTACAATTACTATAACTCTTGGAATTCTTATTATTGACCTTTGCTTTGATGTTTAGTTATAATCCAAGTTAACATGGGTATATCAGATATCTCTTTCGTAATATAAAAACTTATTTTCTCATCAGAATACATACATGAAATATATTATCATCCACTTATCGTTTTTCTTAGTCATTGTTATATTTGTGAATTTTTCACCAATTAATTTACTGCTTAACATTAGGCTTTTCTCTGGTATTTGTCCCCACTTCACTTTTAGACTAGGAGAACTGTGTATTTCCATCAATGATTACAGCAGTAGCTATAACTTCTGTTATTTGACAGACTTGAAGTTAAGGTTATGAACTTAGCACTCAGAAGCCTCAGGTAGAATTATGGGTTCAAGACCCGCTTCAGCTACTTTGGGAGACTCAGACTCAAACACCCAAACTGAATCCATAAAAAGACAAAAATATCATGCAAAGATAAGACAAGCTATTTTGTGTTAGCTGTTTAGAAGTTAAATCAGTCACCCATGTGGGGAGTTGAAGATTTCCTGTGCTTCACTTTGGGTAAACTATTTTCCATATTTGTTTTCATAATATCCCTTTATTTTTCCCATTATTGTCACATTGTATTGTGTTTGGAATTTAAGGTGCCCAGTCTGAATTATTAAAGCATTCACTGTGTATTTGAATGGAGCACACTTGCATTTTTCAGTCTTCCATTGTTCATCTTGGGCTGTTCTGCTGAGCTTACATGTCTTCTAAAACTGTGACTTCTAAATATTTCAATAGTATGTGAATTTTTGACAAACTGCTTTACATTTCTATTTGAGAGGGTGGAAAAAAGACTTATTCTCTTCCCTGAAACTAACATTTTCTTAAATAGTATAAACATAGACAGGAATTTTTTTTTGTTCAATCAGGCAGAAATTTTGAAATGCAGTAAGATTTTGGGTTCCACTGTCACTGGTAAGATGTCACTCAATTTTCAAGGTATCAAATTCCCTTTCAAATTAAAACATTTCGGCAGAGCTGTGATAATAGTCTTCCCTTCAAAGCATGTTTACATGCTGAGTGCATTGCTCTACTGCTGTTCTACTATAGAGGCAGGTAAATGCCACATTTTCCTCCTGTCTCTGTTGCTGTTTCAGATATTTTTGTTTTTACATCTCAGGAATAACAGTCTTCTTCTATTTTCAGAAATCTGTCAGCATTTCCAATTGTAAATTCCAAGTCTTCCCATGTCTATTTACGACCTCTGATTTACTAATAAGTTAGGCACTCTTTTTTGCTCCAATATTTTCTCTCTAATGTTTTTATATTTTTGCCTCCTGAAATCCCTGATTTCCTCTTACAAATTCATGTTAAGGAAAGCCTGAAGTTAAACATTTTCAAGAAAGATGATCAATCATCAGAAAACATAGTGTATGAAGAAGCTAAATATCGTCTATGTTGACCTGGAAAAAGGTATACCCTTCTACTGAGATAATGTTGTACCTATAAGGATCTGTCCTTCTGCATACATACTTATGTATGTGTGTCCTTCTGCATTTTAGGCTTTTGTGGTTTCAAGTTGAGCAGAGGAAGAGAGATCTATTTCAGAAATTTGTTAAAGCAGATATTTATTGCTTAACCTATTTCTGGACTTTACTTTTTACTTGAAATAATACCCTATGGTGTATGTAGAATGACAATGTAGCTAGCTAGCATTCTGTGTAGATATGGTGTTGTTTAGCCTTGTCCTATGAACTGAAACATTATATCTCCCAGGGAAGATCTACAACTCAAAATAGCTTTAGGCAGTCCCTGAAAGTGACCAGATTCATTACTTCCCTTGTTTTAAAGAGTGAACAATAAACACTGCTTAAAGTCATTCAAGACAAGCCAAGTTTCAAGGAGGATTGATACAAGCTCTGCTATCTTGCAGAGACAAGCCAAGCAACCTGAAAGTAGCAGAAACAAGCTGAGCTGTCTGAAAGAGCCTTGGGCAACTGAAATACCTGGAAAGGATGCTCTACAATGTTTTGAGCTGGCTGCAGGCTGTGCAGTGTGCCCAAGGTTTTCAGCTTTTGTGAGCTGTCACCCATGTTGAGATGGGCTTTTGTGTTACATCTGTCTTTGAGTCATTCCTGCTTCTGCTAGTAACCACTCACCTATATTCTACTATGTACCAGATAAAGTTTATTCATTCATCAAGTTGGGCTTTGGTGGTATCCTTGCCTTAGTCTGTCTTGCACTCACTTATCTGGGTTGAATAGATGAGTGTTGCATGTCCCCAAAAAATTATATTGTACAACATATGGTTGTCAAAATAAATATACAATTTTGGCTTTGAGTAAAGCCTTTTACATTACTAAGAACCTCCCTCCTTATATCTGGATTTTAGACAGACATACTGCAAACTTATGAATTTGTATTAAAGATAGAAACTACAAACACACTTTAGGACCCGAAGTTCAGGCAATTCATGGAGGCCTCACATATCATTTGATCTGAAGAAGAGAAGTAAGTATAGAGTCAGAGAACTGAGAGCCATGAGAGGGAACAATGTCATCCAAAAAAGGGATTTATTATAGGAATTCAAGAACATCTGAAAAATCTGAAGTTTTGTCTCTGGAGCTAAGCAATTAAAAATCCTTTAGATCATATGTGTGTGTTTATGTAAACATTTATATTATATAAAAACATATGCAATATAGCTATTATAGATTATGTATTATAATAACTGTATTATATAAAACTATATAATATATGACCATATTTTCATATATGTACATATATACCTAACTGTGCCTACATATATACATATCTATAAACACATATATGTACATATATATGAGCATAGGAGGATGAAGTTTCCTTCTTAGGCCATTTTTTTGTTCTTTTAGAAAACAGGGTAAGTAAAATATTTTAAGGTACTTTAGGTATTTAAAATTTTATTTTACCTGATATAGAAACACACAAATATATATGTAGATGGGCATCATAATCTCTGGTTACAATTACATTGTTATGAGTGAGAGGACTGGAATTTTTATGACTAGATAACGTTCCATTATGAATGTCTGAAATGTTTTCTTTATTGATTTATTAGCTTTTAGACAATCATGGTTTCTATTATTCTCTATTAAGTATAATGCTTTCATTTGGATATATACTAAGCATCCCCTGCTGAATCATGGGATTAGTCTGTTTTTAACTTTTTGAGGAACCTTCATCAGATTTTTAGAAAATAACTCTATAAATTTACATTTCCACTAGTTACATGCAAGATTTGTGTTTTCTCAACATGGCCAAAAATCTAATGTTGCTTTTTGTCCTTTTAAATATATCCATTCTTATAGAAGTAATCTACTCTTTTTGTGAGTTCCACCTACATTTCCCAATGAATAAAGACATATATCTTTTTATTGATTATGGTATTACCTTTCAAAATATCTATTTCAATCTATTGAATTTTAAAACTAAGATGTCTGCTTTATTATATTGAGTACCTTGTGAGACTCATGACTTAACACATACTTTCTAAAACTGTAGGTTGTTTCTTCAGTCTTAATAATTGTTTTGCTGTCCAAAGCTTTATTTGATAGACATGTGAAGGTATACATGTTCACGTGGTTGTATGAATATTTTAAGGAGGTTATGTGTTTGGAGGCCCTTCTGTAGTAAGAAACACAGAACCAATCAAGAGGTCAGAGTAAGAGCTAAAATCCTTAACTTCTACTTCGTTTAAAAGACTTTCTGTCTTGTGTTGTCTGTTCATTCTTAAATCCAATGTATCCTTGCATAGAGGCTAGTGCCTAAAGTGCTGTTGCCAGATGGTGCTCTGACATTTGAGATACAATGAGGTCTTTCATTGAACATTGATTCAGCTATGATATAGGGATCTGCTTTTCAGTGAGAAGTTCAGAAATGCTGTTGATTATCGATAGTGCAACATTGAGTCCAAAGAAAGAAAAAAAGCCATACTCCTTCACTGAGATGGCTTCTATACTATATCCTTGAGAAAACTATCATGATGAGAAAAACTAACAGCTTCAACAATGCAAGAAGAAAGCTACAGATCAGTATTGACAGAGCTAAAATCCTTGCAGACAACAAAGAAAAAGACCACGTTCATGAGGTCTCAGATGACAGTAAGAACACTATTGAGGAATAGAAGATCCATCCCTACTTGGATCACTCAAAGATTTTTCTAATCCAAAGGACCAAATTCTCCAACATTCTTGCCACAAAACATTTCAAATGGGCCTGATACTCAGCACCATGATCTGTTTTATTTTCTTTTCCTACTGCTGTGATAAAATTTCCTGGAAAATACAATTTAATGGAAAAAATCAAGAAAAAGATTATTCTCAATCACAGTTCAAGAATACAATCCATCATGGTGATGATGTAAAGGTACCAGGAACTTAAAACAGTTGGTCATATCCCCACCATAATCTAGAAGTAGACAGTGAGAAGGCTTGTGGTTACTCAGCTCCTTTTTCTTTATTCATATACCCCAGGGTCAAAGTTCAGGAATGGAGCCCATAGTGAATGGGTCTTCCAAATTCCATTAACATATTAATGATAGTCCTCCACAGGAATGCCTGAAGGCTAATCCACCAGGTGACTATGGATGTGTCAAGTTGGCAACTATCATTACATATTATAATTATTTAAAATGTAACTTTTAATTACACTTATGTATTTATTTTATTTAAGTATTGGGTTGTTTTTGCCACATCCTGCAGAGCACAACTTGCAGAAGTCACTTCTATTCTGTCATGTGGGTCCAAGGGATCTACCTCAGATCACCAGCAGTGTTAACTGCTGAGACTCCTCATCACTCCTCACAGTGTTATTATATTTATTTATGTTTATGACTGCAGAACTGAGAATTGAAGTCTGAGCTTTGCTAAGCATGTAGAATATTATTGAACTAATTCTTTAAATTTGTTTGTTGTTGTTGAGTTATAGTCTCCATATATAGCACATAATGCCTTGTCTTCTTCATCTGGCTGCCTCCACATTCTGAGTTCTGGCATTATCTTCATGTGCCACCATGCCTGGCTTCATTTGTTTCTTAAACATGCCTTTTTTTTAAAGTTATTTTTTTTATAATATTACATTCTAAAGACTTAGTTTTAACAAAATAAAGGAAAGAATAATGTTGAAGCAACACACCGAGACCAACATCAGTTCAAGAAAAAAATCACAAAATATAATGTGAATCATCAAAGGTAAGCTCAAATTCATGCTGACAGAGGAATCTGTACTTCTTTGAATAACTGCTTGCTTTCACTGTGAAGTCAAGAAATAAAAGTGAAAAGGAAATAGCCCTTGATAATATAAATCTAAGAATTGATAGTTGTTAGTAACCATTTGTGTTTTTGCTAGTTTGAGTGTATACTTTTCAATATGGTATGATACAGAAAAATGAGAAAATAATTACACAGGGTAATGACCTCATGAATGTGATGGAAATTGTGAAAAAAAATAAAGAATTTTTATTCCTTATATTGAAATTAAATTGTTCTCTAAAGCATATGCATTAACTCCATAATATTAACTAATTATCATTTTAAGTCTCATGTTTCCACTACCTATATTGAAAACTTAATACATGTAGGCATGTCCCTGCTCAATCAGAGGCCATTCCCTCAGATCTCTCCTAGTCTCTTGGTGTCTACCCAATCTGCAATTCCCCACCCCATCACAATGCCCTAGTCCATGAGAAGAAATGAGGCCAGCCCAGACTATTATATACACCAAAGCTTTTGATCAACAAAAGAGAAAACACAATATTCTATGAGAAATTAAAATTTAAATATCTATCCACAAATCAAGCTCTATAGAAGATACTAAATGAAAAAAAACTCCCAACTCAAGGAGTTTAAGTACACTCTTGAAGACACAGGAAATAAACAATCTTATACCAGAAAGAAAAAAAAAAAAGAAGAGAAACACACATTAAAAATTCATAAACATGCTCTTCCTGTAAGCAGCCTCAGGTGACCCGTGAAGATGGTTCGCTACTTGCTTGACCCTGAAAACCCTACGAAATCATGCAAATCGAGAGGTTCAAATCTTCGGGTTCACTTTAGGAACACCCGTGAAACTGCCCAGGCCATCAAGGGTATGCATATCCGAAAAGCCACCAAATATCTGAAAGATTTCACTTTAAAGAAGCAATGTGTGCCTTTCCAGCGGTATAATGGTGGAGTCGGTAGGTGCGCCCAGGCCAAACAGTGGGGCTGGACACAGGGCCTGTGGCCCAAAGAGAGTGCTGAATTTTTGCTGCACATGCTTAAGAATGTAGAGAATAATGATGAACTTAAGGGTTTAGATGTGGATTTTCTAGTTATTGAACACATCCAGGTGAACAAAGCACCTAAGATGCGCTGACGGACTTACAGAGCTCATGGCTGGATTAACCCATGCATGAGCTCCCCCTGCCACATCGAGAAGATCCTCACTGAAAAGGAACAAATTGTTCCAAAGCCAGAAGAGGAGGTTTCACAGAAGAAGAAGATATCCCAGAAGAAACTGAAGAAACAAAAATTTATGGCACGGGAATAAATTTCACATAAAATAAATGCAGATAAAAGTAAAAAAAAAAAAATCATAAACACACCACCACCACCAAAACAGGAATAAACAAAAATTGATAATTGATATTCCTCAATATCAATAGACTCAAATACTAATAAAAAGACACAGACTAGCAGAAGAGATGCAAAAATAGGATCCATCCTTCTGCTGCATACAAGAAACACATGTCCAAAATAAAAGATAGATGTTACCTGAGACTAAAGGAAGATTTTCCGAGTAAATGGACCTAAGGAACAAGTGGATGTAGACATTCAAGTACCTCACAGATTTAATCAAACCAAAATTAACCAAAAGAGTCAAGGAAGGAACATTATACCCATCAGAGGAAAAGTCCCTAAGATTATCTTTCAATTCCTGGCATTTATGCCCCAAACATAAGGGCACCAATCTTTGTAAAAGAAATATTACTAAAGCTTAAGTAATACATTGACCTTCACACATAGTAGGAGACTTCATTACCCCACTTTCAATGAAATGCTATCCTGACAAACACTAAAGACAGAAATATTGAAGTTAAGAGATATTATAACCCAAATGGAACTAGCAGATATCTACACAACATTTCATCCAAGCTCAAAAGAATTTACCTTCTTCTCAGCACCTCATGGTAATTTCTCCAAAATAGACCACATACATTTACAAAGCAAGTCTCAACAAATATAAGATATGAGCCCCTGCATCATATCAGACCTCCACAGATTAAATCTGGATTTCACCAACATTAACAACAGAAAGCCTACTACCTCATGGAAACTGAACAACTTATTACTGAATGAATATTGGGTCAATATAGAAATAGAAATAAATAAAGACTTTCTGGAATTCAATGAAAATGAATACACAACATACCCAAACTTATGGAACTCAATGAAATCAGTATTGAAAAAAAAGGTCATAGCACTAAGGGCTTACATAAAGAAATAGGAGCAATCTCATACTAGCAACTTAACAGCACATCTGAAGGCTCTAGAACTAAAGAATAAATACGCCCAACTAGAGTAGATGACAGGAAATAATCAAACTGAGGACTGAAACAAATACAATTTAATCAAAGAGTACAATACAGAGAATCAATGAAATGGAGTAGATTCTTTGAGAAAACTAACAAGATAGACAGACCCTTATCCAAACTACCTTAAAGATGGAGAAAGAATATCCAAATTAACAAAATAAAAAAATGAAAAGGGAAGGGAAATAACAACAGACACCAAGGAAATACAAAGAATCACAAATTCATACTCTAAAAACCTGTACTCCACAAAATTTGAAAGTCTAAAAGATATATGAATAATTTTCTCTATAAATACCACTTGCCAAAGTTAAATTGATATTATTAAAACAATCTAAATAGGCCTATATTCCCTAAGGAAATAGAAGCAGTCATAAAAGTCTTCCAACAACAATAATAACAAAAAACAAAACAGTGTCAAGGCAATACTGCTTTAGTGAAGAATTCTACCACACTTTTAAAGAAGGAGTAACATCAATGCCCCTCAAATTATTATACAAAATAGAAACAGAAGGAATATTGTGAAATTCATTTCATGAGGTAACAGTCACACTGATAACCAAACCACATAAAGACTCAACAAAGAAAGAATTACAGACCAATCTCCCTTGTGAACAGAGCTAAAAAAAATATTCAATAAAATACCCAAAAACTGAATCCAAGAACACATAAAAAAGATCATTCACAGTGATCAAGAAGGCTTAATCTTAGAGATGCAAGGATGGTTAAAAAAAAAAAAATCAATCAATGTGGTCTGTAGTGGTACATGTTCCAGCTTTGACCTTGAAGCACTACCCCTAGTGAGGCAGCAGGTAACTGCCACACCTGCCTATGACCTGCTCTGGGGGGATGGCCTCTTTGGACCCTTAAGACTGAGAGGTATACATGCTCACTCTCCTGGCTGCTTTGTGATCCTGGATGTTGGATTGCAGACCAAGTCAGTGTTCTCCAGAGAACTGTGTTGGACTGTACCTCATCTCTCCTGGATCCTGTAGCCAATCCCTGTGCTGGTTGTAAGTTTAAACAAAATAAACCTTTTTGACTGTCAAACTACATGGAATTGCCTCATTAATTGTCACTTTAGTGATCTACCATACAAACAAACTGAAAGAAAACAAGCACATGATTATCTCATCAAATGCTGAAAAACCCTTTGACAAAATTCAATATCCCTTAATGATAAAACTCTTGGGAAGAGCAGGAATACAAGAAACATTATTTAACATAATAAAGGCAATTTAGAGCAAGCTTATAGCCAAAATCAAATTAAATGGAGAAAAAATCAAAGCAATTCCTCTAAAATCAGGAACAAGACAAGGCTGTCCACTCTCTCTATACCTATTCAATACACTACTCAAAGTTCTAGCCATAGCAGTAAGACAACTGAAGGAATTCAAGCAGATTCAAATTGGAAAAGAAGTTGTGAAATTATTGCTAATAGCAGATGATATGATATTATACATAAGCACCTCAAAACTCTACCAGGGAACTCCCATAGCTGATGTACACATTCAGCAAAGTGGCTGGATATGAGATATGAGATGAAATTTTAAAAATTAATTAAAAAAACTTCTACAACCGCTTCAAAAAATATGAAATTTTTTGAGGTTACTCAAACCAACAAGTTAAACTTGTATGACAAAAACATTAAGTCTTCAGAGAAAGAAGTTGAGGATGATGTCAGAAGATGAAAAGATCTTGGAAAGATGTCCCATGCTAATGGATTATTAGGATTAACATAGTAAAAATGGCCATCATATCAAAAGCAATCTATAGATTCAACACAATCCCATCAAATATCCAACACAAATCTTCATAGATCATTAAAGGATAATACTCAACTTCACATGGGAAAACAAAGAAGAAAAAAGCAAACAAAAAAAAAACTAAAACTAACCAACTGACCAACCAACCAACCAAAAACAACAACAATAAAATCACAAGACAGCTAAAACAATGCTGAACAAGAAAAGAAATCACATGGTATTGGCATAGAAATGGACACTTTGATTAATGGAATCAAGCAAAAGACCCATAAAACAGCCCACACACTTATGGACAGCTGTTTGGGTTTTTTTTTTTTTTTTTTTTTTTTTTTTTTTGTGTGTGTGTGTGTGTGTGTGTGTGTGTGTGTGTTTTTAAAGAAGCCAGAAAGAAACAATAGAAAAAGAAAGCATCTTCAACACATGGTGCTGGTCTGTCTGGATGTCTGCATATAGAAGAATGTAAATAGAGCTGTATCTATCAACCTGCACAAAACTCAAGTTCAAGTGGATCAAAGACCTCAACATAAAACCAAATACACTGAACCAGCTAGAAGAGAAAGTGGGGATTATTCTTGAACACACTGTCAAGGAGACAACTTCCTGAAAGGAACACAGATAGCACAGACACTAAGATCAATAATTAATAAGGGGACCTCATGAAAATGAAAAGCTTCTGTAAGGCAAAGGAAACTGTCAATAGGACAAAGTGACAGCCTACTCAATGAATAAGATTTTTATTAACTTGACATCTAATAGATGGCTGATATCCAAAATGTATAAAAAATAAAAAAAATAGACATCAAAAACAATCAATCCAATTAAAAATGGGGTACAGATGTAAACAGAATTCTCAATCAAGGAAACTCCAATGGCTGGAAAATACTTAAAGAAATGTAGCCATCTGGGAAATGAAAATCAAAACTACTTTGAGATTCCATCTTATTATTGTCAGGATGGCTAAGATCAATAACACGAGTGATACCTCATACTGTCAGGATATTGATTAAGGGGAACACTACTCCATTGCTGGGTGAAATGAAAACTTGCACAATCATTATGAAAATTATGTGGTGGTTCCTCAGAAATCTGAGAATCAATCTATCTCAATATCCAGCTATACACTTCTTGGGCATATACTTAAAGGTTGCTCCATCTTAACCAAAGACACTTCTTACTATGTTCATAATAGCATTATTCACAATTGCCAGAAACTGGAAACAATCTCAATGTCCCTCAATCTAAGAATGGATAAAACAAATGTGGAACATTTACGTAGTGGAATATTACTCAGCTGTCATTAAATAAATGACAAACATGCTACAGTCCACAGACTCAGAAAGTCTAAGTAACAAGGAGACCTCTAAGAGAGTGCATACAGCTCTCTGGGATAGAGAAATCGAATAGATTTTGTAGGTGGACTGAGGGTGTCTGGGTATCAAAATAGGAGGGATCATATGAGAAGTTGGGGATGGAGCGAGACAGTACATGGAACAATGACTGGAATGGAGGGCATTTGATAGGAGATGTGGAAACCTAGTGCTGTAGAAACTCCCAGGATTCTATGAGGGTGACCCTAGTGGAAGACTCCTAGTAATGGAACCTATGGACCCTGAATCGGCCATCTTTTGTAAGCAGGCAATTTCCAGTAATAGGACTGGGACAACAACCCAGACACAAAACCTTCGACCTACAATCTATCTAACCTATTAAGATGTGCTGGGGCAATGAAGGCTGAGAGTTTGTGTGAGTCACCAACCATTAATAGGTCTAATTTGAGGCCCATGCCATGAAAAGGAGCCCATACCCTTCACAGCTTGGATGACCAGGAACCAGAGGCTGAATAGGCAGAGACCTAGGATAAACAAAAATAAGTCAATAAAATGATTCCTAATGATATTCTGCTACACTCATTGATCAATGCCTAGCCCACTTGCCATCAGAGTGGCTTCTCTGACAGCTGATGGGAGCAGATGCCAAGATCCTGAGCCAAATTATTAGGTAGAGAGAGAGCCCAGATTGTACATCATCTAGTAACTAACACTGAAGCTCAGGAAGCCTCACAGTAGAGGGAGAGGAAGAATTTTAAGACCCAGAGGGGTTAAAGGTATCTGTAGAACACAGCTCACAGAATCAATTAAGCAGGGCTTGCAGTGGCTCAAAGAGACTGAAGGCAATCACAGAGCATGCATGAGTCTGTGCTTGGTGGTCTGCAAACATGTTATGGTTGTTAGCTTGGTGCTTTGTGGGACTCCTAACAGTGTCTGCTTTGGGGACCCCTTTTTTTCCTACTGGGTTGACTTGCCCAGCCCTGATTTGAGGTTTTGTGCTCAGTCACGTTGTAACTTGTTATGTGAAGTTTAGTTGATGTCCCTGAGAGAATTGTTCTTTTCTGCAGGGAAAGGAGGAGGGATGAGTCTGGGGAACAGGGAAGTTGGAAGGGGAGGTGCTGGGAGGTCCAGAGGGACAGATACTGTGGTAGGATGTATTGTATGAGAGAATAATAAAAAATATACTCAACAAACAAATGAAAAAAACTTAATATGTAAACTACATATTCTGAAAAACAGGTGCCACAATTATATTTAATATTCTTGTTGCTATTTAAACAAAATTGAATGTACTTGCAAAGGTTTTGTGAATATTGTATGTGTAATATTTAAATAATATAAAATTTGGCAGAAGAGACTGATTTAATTTCACTGTGAATTTCACTTATCTGGGGCAGAGATGTTAGCTCAATGGCATGGATGAAATATCACTGAATGGACAGCCATATTTTTAGACAAATATGCTATTACTAATAATTTTTGCTTTAATTGTATACTACTAAGTTTTAATGGTATGTTTAAATACTCTAGTGTTGTGATGCATAAATGGCTGAATATGTACTTTACATATTTGTCACAGAAGTGATTGTGCATCTAGGGACCTTATCAATTATGTAGAACAGCTTCTTAGAAAAAAACTGATAATTTTTCTTAATTATATTTAATTATTCTTATTGGGCAAGGAAATGAGATAGAATATTTCAGGTAGCCTATTGTGATTCTCCTGGACCTAAGTGCAAGATTTATAGATGTGTACTACCATGCCTGCTTTCAGTAATTTGTAATCCCAAGGAATTGCATTTAAAACTCGTATCAGTGAATAAACAAAACGAGAAGGAAATGAAATGTATTTTATAGATTTTTTTCTGGTATATATGGAAACTAATGTTGTAATTCTAGAATTAAGGTGTTTTTTTTTCAAGTAATTTCTCCAAATTTGTAAAAAATCTCACTGAAAGAAAAGTGCCCTCTACTTTAGTCAGGTATGCACCTTCAGATCTTTTTTCATGTTATCCACATGTATCGTTATCCACGATTCCAGATGAGCACAGGACATGCCAAGACCAAATTCTCACCACAAAGGAGATTTATTTAACCCAGAAGGACAAAGACAAGCGACAGAGGAAAGGGGAGAGAGGAGGCAAAGGAGAAGGGAAGACAGATGTTTGTCACAGAGGGAGAAAGAACTGCCTCTAGTTAGAGAGAAGACAGATGTGGTCTATAGACAAATGGCAGTTTATAAAGGGAAAAAGGGAAACACAGTGTTAGGATGAGTTGGTTTGTTTTGATTGGGCATGTTAATTAGGGTTTCCAAAAAAGAGCTTTTGATTGCTGGATTTCAATGCTTTGATAGCTAGAACTTGGTGGTCAGCCTCAGGTGGAGGAAGTGGCTAAATAGTAGAATAGATCTTGATGGCTAGTTTTAGGAATGCAATCTTAAAAGTTTAGCAAGACAGACTGGAATGGGAGAAAGGCAAGGCCTACCAGAGCCATGTTTGCCATGCTCAGATCTATTTTTGTCTTGTTCAGGCCTGCTAGAGCACTTCACACATGACATCTCTTCTGAACTTACAGAAAATAAAAAATATTCTATCTCATATGACTCTAGAATGTTGTTCAACTAATTATATTATAATTTAACAAATGTGTATTCAGTGTCAAAATGATTGACCCCATGTTAGGCATGCCAATAGTCAGATTAAAAACCTTAAATCCAAATATTAGTATTTGACTGACAAACTCTATTAAATCAAACTATTTAAATGCACCTTATTTAGCGAGAATGAATAAAGTGATGTTAAATCTAGATGGATCCTAATTGTGATAAAAACACATCTTCATTGGTCAATAGCCAGTAGGATGAGCAGTATGTGAGTGCTTTTCACTAGGCAGATATTCGCAGATAAATTACAACTTCTCTTATTAAAATGGTTTTTCTTTTAGAAATTAGTGAATAATGTACTTTCCTAGTAATCTGTACTATACAGATTGAAAATTTTAAATATGGTATTATATACAGTAATATTAACTTATCATATTGTGTTTATAATCACCTTTCTATAAAGATTTTCCAACAAAGTCATCAGAAAAAGATACTGATCCTGTAATAATTGTGTGGTTAACAATGCGTAATAATACCAGAGATCAGGGTTAGTTGTATCTAAAAATATTTTGAGATTCTCAGACTTAGTTGATTTCATTTTTTTTTTTTTTTTTTTTTGTTTTTTGAGACAGGGTTTCTCTGTGTAGTTTTGGTGCCTGTCCTGGATCTCGCTCTGTAGACCAAGCTGGCCTCAAACTCACAAAGATCCTCCTGGCTCTGCCTCCCAAGTACTAGGATTAAACGTGTGTGCCACCACCACCCATCGTTGATTTTATTTTACTACAGAACCATAAAACAAGCAAAAAAGAACATGGGCATGAGATGGCAGCTGAAACAGGAGAAAATGATATGCTACTATGTTCTCCTTTACATCATAAAATGTCCCATGCCTTTGATTTTTGCAGCCACATATAATCAGAGCAATCCGGATTGAGTAGGCCATTGATCTTTATACTCCACTATGCTGAAGTAGGTCGTTTTAGCACTCCAGGGTCTACCCTCTGTCTCTCTTTATATTCAGTTGACTACTTCCATGCACCTTGGGCTAACTCAGGGTTCTGCTACTGTAAAACAGACACTGCCCGTGCCCTTATAAATAAAATTCTCAGTGCAGCAAAGAAGACATTCATATAAAGAAACAATTGAATTGGCTTGTTCACCCAATAGTGGATGTCCAGAGAAAGAGAAAGGGGGAGGGGCTAGAGGGAAGCCAGGAGAAAGGGTGGGAGGAGAAAGAGAGGAGGTGAGGCACGCAGAAACACATTAATAATTCATGTAAGTGATAAGAGAAACACTGAAATCATGCTGAACTGGACTCTGGAAGGCAGGGGCATGGAGGTGGACAGCAAAGCTAAGGCAGAGACACTAATTTGGGGAAGAGGACAATCTTCATATGGCATGTAATAAACAGAGTTTAGGGAACTAGATAAAATAATATACAAAATATAGCTGGGAAATAAAGTCAAGGGTAGAAATTATATAGAAGGAAAGAAACTAATGCACATGAACACACACATACACACACACACACTACTATCAAATTAACATCCTGTTATAAGCTGGAAGGCTTTCTTATGGTACATGCTCATATCTGGTAAACTATACTTTCAAAGACCAGTATTACAACTTGTTAATGTTCCACATAGTACTCTCCATGATCCATTTTTCTTCTCTTCATAGCATCTTTCCACTTTCCCAGGTAGAATACGTCTAAGAAAAGCATCAATCACTTCAGTTAAAAGAACAGTTTCTAACCAAAAAGCATGTGAATGCCCTCAGATAATTGTATTTTAAGGTAATAATATTTTCAACAATTATACTTCTAAGGTAATAGTAGGAAATCAGAGTACCACTAAGTATGAATGTTCTCTCATCTATAAAAGCATGCTTTCTTTGCATATTTGTCTCAATATATTTTGGAGACATATTCAATATGCACGTTAGTACACCAACTTTGTGTTCATACTTTCAAATCAAAAGAATTCAAGGCCACCTTCCCATAGATTTGAGAGGAGTCTGACCAGACACATTTACTGTGGTGATAAACCATGCTTTTCACTTGTTGTCATTTGATATAACATCTATAGAAAGGAATTAAGTGTGTATCTGTGTATGTACTTGTATGCTATACATTTGCATACTTACAAAGCCCCATTAGTAGAAACAGCAAATGTTGGCAATTTTGTTAGCATCTTTCTCTTTCTTAGCATTTTGCATATATTTGTGTGTGTATACACTATTTTTTTGACAACACCTTTTTATTAGTCCAATGATAGCCATTTCAGACTCCAGGACCATAAAGTCATAAAGCAGCAGTGTTTTAAACCACTCAATGCATCGTAGTGTGCTGCAACAGCAATAAGAAGCTGGCACAGCAGAACTCTCTGTATGTTATCAAACACACAGTCAGTTCAGTTCAGCATTTAAACCTGTAGTTTAGGTGTAGTCTTCTTTCTTCTGTTTTTGTCTAGATGTCCCATTTCATTTAACTGCACTGTTAAAATTCAGCAGACTGTTTTCTGAATGAGGTGATGCCATCCCCATTTTGGGTTATCATGCTGATCCTTGGGAAGGCAGACATACTAACAAGAACCCTCCTCTATCTTTTGAGGTGGTAGCAGCAGACAGTGGAGATCAAAACTCTAACTTCTGAGATTACAAACTCATCAACTCTATGGACTTAACAGAAGCTGACAGACCTCTCTGACCCTCAGTTTCCTCACACAAAATCAGGTTAATGGCGATCCCTGTGCAAAGGACCTGCTGTGAAGTCTGACAGATGAAGAGGACTCGAAACAGTACACGGAACACACACAGTTTACAGGTGTTTGCTTGTTGAAGGAATGTGCCAACAGTTGGTGATCTTGCCTCACAGCTCTTGCTCAAAGTTCTGAGTCCTAGGATTGACACTTACAAAATAGGATTGACAGTAAGTGCTGTATTGATAACTTTTCCGTCACTGTGACAAAACACCATGACCAAATCAACTTACAGAGTAAAGAGTTTATTTGGGCTTATGGCTCCAGAGGGGTAGAGCTCAGAATGGTGGAGTGGAGATAGAGTGGCAAGGGCAGGAAACTGAGGGCTCACACCTTAACCACAGCAGGAAGCAGAGCTAACTGGAAATGACAAGAGTTTCTGAGTTCTCAAAGTCTGGTCTCTTTGACATACTCACTCGAGCAAAGCCACACCCCCACCTAATCAAACAGTACACCAACTAGGGACCAGGTCTTCAAATGCCTAAGACTATGGGGAAATATCATTCAAACCTCCACAGGTGTCTACCACATTTAATGAAATAGAAGAGGTAAACAACTTTCATATAACTCAATATATGTTCCCAAAATTTAGGTAGCAAATTTTTAAATATTTTTAGAAATCTTTAAGAAACCTATACAATAAAGTTTCATTACATTCATGTTTCCACTATTCCCCACTCCTTCTGAGTCTACCCCATATTTCTACCCCTACAACTTGGTGTCCTTTTTAAAAAGTTTTAATAACCCATTAACTCTAATTTCTGCTGTCTGTATACTTCTGGGTGTGGGTCATCCCCTAGAGCAACGACCTTAAAGAAAACTGACAGAGATCTCCCTCCCACAGAAGGCATCACTTGTCAATAGCTCCTCAGTTAGGGGTGGGGTTTCCTGAGTCCTTCCTCAATACTGCAGTATTGACTGTCTTGCTTCTGTGCAGATCTCATACAGCAACCATAGCTGCTGTGAGCTCAGTGTGTACAACTGCTGTGAGTACAGTGATCCTTCCATGCCCAGAAGACACCGCTTTGCTCAAGTGTCTTACTGGCTCTTATGTCTGTATACACATTTTATATGTGTGTGAGTGTGTATATGTATGTGCATATACACACAAACACACACACTTTTAGAACATTTGGTATTCATAGATTCCTGTGGCATATCTATGTCAAAGATGAGAAAAACATGATGAATTGTTGTGCTTTCCCTGAGGGAAACAGGACTGTCTGGCTCCATCAGAATGCTGTGAGCCATCGCACTTTTTTTATAGAGAGAAACCTGTAAATGCAAATGTAAACATAGATGGCATTGATATAAACAGTTTCATAGACTGGAAATCTGCCTGGCACAAAATGTAAATGTACTCTTAGAAATATATCATCTTGCATAGTTGAGACGGGACCTTTTAGAGACTGAAAAAGAAACTGAACAGTGTACCAGAGCTGTGAGGTCTGAGGTATAGCAAGGAAGTATTTGCTTATCCCTTTATTTATTTGCTCTACATAAAAAAGGAAGAGAACATGAAATTCAAAATTATTTCATAATTTCAGGCTGGAGAGATGTCTTGGTGTTTTTGAAGAGGACATGTGTTAAGTTCTGAGGACCCACATGGCAGCTAACAGGCATCTGTAAATCCTGTTCCAGATTCACCACCACACTCTTCTGGCTTCCTGTGCAATGCATACATGTGTTGAATGCACATAAACACATGCAGGCAAAACACACATAAACATAAACTAAAGACACACAAGTCTTTACAAAAATAAAAGTATTTCATAAGTTGAGCTTTCTCTTAACCATATAGAAAATACACACAAAATAATATAATTAATGTTATTGCTTCCACAAGTGAAACATACATTGTAATTAATAATCCAATATGTAATATATTTCATAAGGTGAATAATGTGAAAACTAAAATAATATGATATAGTTTTCTCTCTTTAAAAAATAAATAATATATATAATAATTTACTATCTCCTTTCAGAAAAAGTTCCTAATTTTTCCATAGGTCTAGGTGATGATGTTAAAATAAATAAAAAACTTCTGAAAATACAAGACAATGTGCTCTAATCTTACTCTGGGGCACGATCCAAGTGGCCTTCTAAAACATTTCAAAATTATTCCATATCTAATCATTAACAAATTAATGTGTAAAAATGAAATCCTTCATATGCATGCCACATAAACAGTGTGAACACATACTTTCCACTGATGAGACCTAAAGCTTACAGAGATGGTTTTGCTGACAGCTTCTGGCAGGCTGCTTTGTGGATGTAAGTCCTGAATGACAAGTACGTCCCACCCTCAGAGCCTGCTCCCTGGAACACTTCTGTGATGAATGGCTTCCTTTACTAGAGTCTGTTGAACATGGTATCAGAGGACCAGCTTTATACCACTCCAGGAATGACCAGTGGATTCAGTGCACAGAGCTGCCACCCTGAGGACAGTAGCAGAGCTTCCTTTGACTCTTTCTTCACGTATTGATTCAGGAAAGACTCCAAACGTATCATATTATTGCTCTTTTAAACAATTATTAAACAGATCACACGAAAAAAGCATTTGGAGAAAATCTCAAAGATATGTAAAAGTCTAGTTATTTAATCACAGCAATCTCTTCAAGCCTCCTCCATTCATATTAACCCCAACATTTATTTAGCTCTAAAATGAAAACAGCTCTGTCATGTCTCCTATGGTTGCTGTCTAAGAAATTACTTCCCGTATGATAATATAATCTTTGTATTATAACTTGACTGTCAAACAAAGCCCAGTTGTGGAGTCACACAGTAGTCATTGTTTGTAGTCTAGTGAAATTGTTCTAAAGACAGGAGCTTAAAATTCAGTGCTATACTGTATGTAATTTGCTTTTCTACTCTGAAACACCAAATATTATTCATGTAAAAGAACTCTGTGCTGGGCATGATGGCATCCAAATTCAGTCCTAGTACTTGGGAGGCAGAAGCAGGTGGATCTCTGTGAGTTCAAGGCCAGCCTGGTCTGCATAGAGAACAGCAGCCTGGTCTACAACAAACATCCAGTTCTTAACAGAGAAACTGTTGCTGGAGGGCTTCTCTCCAGGTTCCCCAAGTCCCGCAGTCCCACAATCCACATATAAAATATTCACTCAGACGCTTATATCACTTATAAACTGTATGGCCGTGGCAGGCTTCTTGCTAACTGTTCTTTTATCTTAAATTAACCCATTTTTATAAATCTATACCTTGCCACGTGGCTGGTGGCTTACCAGAGTCTCTACATGCTGCTTATCCTGGCGGTGGCTGCAGTGTCTCTCCTCCCTTCTTCCTGTTCCCCCAATTCTCCTCTCTCTTTGTCCTGCCTATACTTCCTGCCTGGTCACTGGCCATCAGTGTTTTATTTATATAGAGTGATATCCACAGCACTTCCCCTTTTCTTCTTTTTTTAAAAAGAAAGGTTTTAACTTTAACATGGTAAAAGTACATATAACAAAACAATTATCAAGCAAGAATTACAGTTACAATATTAAAGAAGATGTCCTATCTATCTTATTTTGTGAGTTTAAGGTTTTATATCTAACTTATCTTTTATCATAACTGAGGAAATTACAACTATCTAGTCTTCAACCACATCAAAGACCTGAGAAGGAACATAGGTACCTGAGAAATGGTAGATGGATGTAAGCAACTTTTAGGAATCTTGCAAGAGTAGACCAAGACAACTGGCAACCTGGACAGTCACCTAATATTTTTTAGCATTGTTGGTGCATTCAAATTGGCTACAGGCCTAGAGTATCTGACAGACCATTTTTAGAGGCAGGAATTCTGAAAGACCATCTTACCCTGTCTTGGCAGAGTACAGTGGTCGCTTTCCTTGTGTCCTGCTTGTCCAGAAAGGACAGCATTGCATTTGTACTGTCAGCCGTCAAGGCAAGGGCAGTTCTTTGTCCAGTAGGCCATTTTGTGCCAAAAAGACAAACTTCCAAATGGAAATGTCTTAGAAGCCCAACATTCTCTCGGGATCAATTGGTGCAGCCAGGAGCAATTGTGTCTCACGTCAACAGAATTCTAAGTTATTTAAATGCCATATACTCTAGGTCTATGAAGTGTTTGAAGATTACCTATCTATCTGAAATATATCTATGTATACCTAGAAAACTTAACTAACATGGCTACAGATATGATTATCATAGATGACTAATTATTAATCTATTTTTTAATTATCCATTACAATTTTAAATGAGTTACACAAACATAATACCTCAAACAAGAATAGAAATGTTGCTGGAGGGCTTCTCTCCAGGTTCCCCAAGCCCCGCAGTCCCACAATCCACTTATAAAATAATCACTCAGATGCTTATATCACTTATAAACTGAATGGCCGTGGCAGGCTTCTTGCTAACTGTTCTTTTATCTTAAATTAACCCATTTTTATAAATCTATAGCTTGCCACGTGGCTGGTGGCTTACCGGCGTCTCTACATGCTCTTCTCTGGCGGTGGCTGCAGTCTCTCTCCTCCTTCTTCCTGTTTCCCCAATTTTCCTCTCTCTTTGTCCCGCCTATACTTCCTGCCTGGTCACTGGCCATCAGTGTTTTATTTACATAGAGTGATATCCACAGCACTTCCCCTTTCTTCTTTTTTTAAAAAGGAAGGTTTTAACTTTAACATGGTAAAATTACATATAACAAAACAATTACCGAGCAAGAATTATAGTTACAATATTAAAGAAGATGTCCTATCTATCTTATATCTGTGAGTTTAAGGTTTTATAGCTAACTTATCTTTTATCATAACTGAGGAAATTACGACTATCTAGTCTTCAACCACATCAAAGACCTGAGAAGGAACATAATGGTACCTGAGAAATGGTAGATGGATGCAAGCAACTTTCGGGAATCTTGCAAGAGTAGACCAAGACAGCTGGCAGCCTGGACAGTCACCTAATGTTTCTCAGCATTGTTGGTGCATTCAAATTGGCTACAGACCTAGAGTATCTGACAGACCATTTTCAGAAGCAGGAATTTTAAGAGACCATCTTACCCTGTCTTGGCAGAGTACAGTGGTCGCTTTCCTTGTGTCCCGCTTGTCCAGAAAGGACAGCATTGCATTTGTACTGTCAGCCATTAAGGCAAGGGCAGTTCTTTGCCCAGTAGGCCATTTTGTGCCAAGAAGACAAACTTCCAAATGGAAATGTCTTAGAAGTCCAACATTCTTTCGGGATCAAATTGGTGCAGCCAGGAGCAATTGTGTCTCATGTCAACAGAATTCTAAGTTATTTAAATGCCATATTCTCTAGGTCTATGAAGTGTTTGAAGATTACCTATCTATCTGAAATATATCTATGTATACCTAGAAGACTTAACTAACATGGCTACAAATGATTATCATAGATGACTAATTATTAACCTATTTTTTAATTATCCATTACAATTTTAAATGAGTTATATAAACATAATACCTCAAACAAGAATAGAAATATATATATATATATACAGTATAACAAAATTAACTTCAAGTTTGTATCAATGAACTAAAATTTATACCAATGTAAAACATTTTAAACATAAACTAAAATCTATACCAATGTAAAACATTTTAAACAAGTTGTTCTTTAAAAGTAGGTTCATTAATCTACCCTTTTATCTTATCATCTCCATATCCTCCTATATATCATATCCCCTTTTGTTTTTTAGAAAGAGATCACATTTATAATCAACCTGTTTTAAATAAAAATATTGGTTTTTCTCTGTCCCACACCAGAGGGCTCTTCTGATTTGGGACACAAGAATCACTTAACCATTTTTTTTTTTAAAGCAATATGTCTGGGTTTAGAGGGGGAGTGAGCCAATTCCACCTCTAAAGCCAGCTTGGTATATTTGGGAATTTGGGTGTAGCATCTCTTACTACTTCCTGCTGGAGGGGGCGCTGTATCTTATGGGGACGCAAAGAAAATTTTAGACCTATGGGGTAGTCCGTGAGGCTGTATTGTGTGAACCAGTTGCCTTGAAACTGCTCTGGATGTTGGATCATCTGGGCCATGGTGTCATCGGAGTCCTTTCAGGGGGTCTTGGCTGGTGAAACCTGATGTATCTTAATCTGGAACAAGTCCACAGCCTCTGGCTTTCTGTGGAAACAAAAGCAGAACCTCTTTTCCAAAGTAACATATCCTTATATCCAAATTTTGAAGTCAAGGTACCTTTAAAATATACATTTTGGCATAACTCAACAGCTTTTGTAATCAAATGTTTTTCTTTAGTTATGAATATCAAAGAGAACATAATCCAGATTCTCTGTGTGGTAGCCATCTTTATGTGGCTTATGTTTTATATTACCTTGAGCCTTGAGCCTATTGCTTTAAACTGCACCATTGTAAGCCTGAAACGGCGCTGTGGCTGCTGGCTCCGCCCACTTCAGCTTCCCAACATGGCAGTGGTACGTTTTCTGCCAGCTCTGGGAGTCATCAAGTCTCAGAAATAGTGGGTCTAAGCTTTTATCAAAGCAGCGTGTAGCCCAGAAAACTCTTTTTTTTTTTTTTTTTTTTTTTAAATACTAGTAAAGACTAAATCTACCACACAGCTTAATTTGCCGCTGGCAGATGCCTCATTTCCGCCATACTGCCGGTCAAACGCACACGCCAGGAACCTGCCAGTGTCCAAACTTGCGTTTTGCCGCATCTAGCTGCCCGTATGAGACAAGAAGCAGGAACCTGGTTTTGGCTCTGTTTAGAATTGGTTATTAAATATTCTCATGTTTAAGGTGGAAACTCGAGCCGTTGGGCGCCATTTGTTGCTGGAGGGCTTCTCTCCAGGTTCCCCAAGCCCCGCAGTCCCACAATCCACTTATAAAATAATCACTCAGACGCTTATATCACTTATAAACTGAATGGCCGTGGCAGGCTTCTTGCTAACTGTTCTTTTATCTTAAATTAACCCATTTTTATAAATCTATAGCTTGCCACATGGCTGGTGGCTTACCGGCGTCTCTACATGCTCTTCTCCTGGCGGTGGCTGCAGTCTCTCTCCTCCTTCTTCCTGTTTCCCCAATTTTCCTCTCTCTTTGTCCCGCCTATACTTCCTGCCTGGTCACTGGCCATCAGTGTTTTATTTACATAGAGTGATATCCACAGCATAGAAATATATATATATATACACAGTACAACAACATCAACCTCAAGCCTGTATCAACAAACCAAAATTTATACCAATGCAAAACATTTTAAACATAAACTAAAATCTATACCAATGTAAAACATTTTAAACAAGTTGTTCTTTAAAAGTAGGTTGATTAATCTATCCTTTTATCTTATCATCTCTATATCTTCCTATATATCTATATCATATCCCCTTTTATTTTTTAGAAAGAGATCACATTTATAATCAACCTATTTTAAATAAAAATATTGGTTTTCTCTGTCCCACACCAGAGGGCTCTTCTGATTTGGGACATAAGAATCGCTTAACCATTTTTTTTTTTAAAGCAATATGTCTGGGTTTAGAGGGGGAATGAGCCAATTCCACCTCTAAAGCCAGCTTGGTATATTTGGGAATTTGGGTGTAGCATCTCTTACTACTTCCTGCTGGAGGGGGGCGCTGTATCTTATGGGGATGCAAAGAAAATTTTAGACCTATGGGGTAGTCCGTGAGGCTGTATTGTTTGAACCAGTTGCCTTGAAACCTCTCTGCATGTTGGATCATCTGGGCCATGGTGTCATCGGAGACCTTTCAGGGGGTCTTGGCTGGTGAAACCTGATGTATCTTAATCTGGAACAAATCCACAGCCTCTGGCTTTCTGTGGAAACAAAAGCAGAACCTCTTTTCCAAAGCAACATATCCTTAAATCCAAATTTTGAAGTCAAGGTACCTTTAAAATATACATTTTGGCATAACTCAACAGCTTTTGTAATCAAATGTTTTTCTTCAGTTACGAATATCAAAGACAACATAATCCAGATTTTCTGTGTGGTAGCCATCGTTACATGGCTTTTTATATTACCTTGAGCCTTGAGCCTATTGCTTTAAACTGTACCATTCTAAGACTGAAACGGCGCTGTGGCTGCTGGCTCCGCCCACTTCAGCTTCCCAACATGGCAATGGTACATTTTCCACCAGCTCTGGGAGTCATCAAGTCTCAGAAATAGTGGGTCTAAGCTTTTATCAAAGCAGCGTGTAGCCCAGAAACCTCTTTTTTTTTTTTTTTTTTTTTTTTTTTATACTAGTAAAGACTAAATCTACCACACAGCTTAATGTGCCGCTGGCAGATGCCTCATTTCCGCCATACTGCCGGTCAAACGCACACGCCAGGAACCCGCCAGTGTTCAAACCTGCGTTTTGTGGCATCTAGCTGCCCGTATGAGACAAGAAGCAGGAACCTGTTTTTGGCTCTGTTTAGAATTGGTTATTAAATATTCTCAGGTTTAAGGTGGAAACTCGAGCCGTTGGGCGCCATTTGTTGCTGGAGGGCTTCTCTCCAGGTTCCACCAAGCCCCGCAGTCCCACAATCCACATATAAAATATTCACTCAGACGCTTATATCACTTATAAACTGTATGGCCGTGGCAGGCTTCTTGCTAACTGTTCTTTTATCTTAAATTAACCCATTTTTATAAATCTATACCTTGCCACGTGGCTGGTGGGCTTACCAGAGTCTCTACATGCTGCTTGTCCTGGCGGTGGCTGCAGTGTCTCTCCTCCCTTCTTCCTGTTTCCCCAATTCTCCTCTCTCTTTGTCCTGCCTATACTTCCTGCCTGGTCACTGGCCATCAGTGTTTTATTTATATAGAGTGATATCCACAGCAAGAAACCTTTTCTCAAAAAAATAAAAAAAACAAAAACATACAAAAAATAACTTTGTATTAATAAATAACAATTTAAATACGATTATATACTAACTAATAGGAAAGAAAGCATTTAACACCATTAGAAAAAGAACATGATTTTTTAACTTCAGAAAGTTCTAATTCTACACTTGCTATCTTTAATATGACAAGGAGTACTAAGTGATGTGTTGAATTTATCTACTTGTTCATGTGATTAGAAGTACATTTATAGAATAGAAAGATAGGAAAGGAGAAAAGATGAGAACATAAATCATGAGAAAATAGTTCCCACAGAAACAGACACTTGTTAGTCATTCTTTAAAGCTTATATCTACAATAGCATGAAATATACTGCTATTATTATGGCATTGATAGAATTTTCAAATTGCCTAATGATAATTGTCAATACCCTTATCAGAATGATGGTGTGCTTCCACTCATGGACGTACAAATACATAAAATCTTCTGTTATTATATTCTCAGCTTTATCTCCAGAGACAAGTCATGATCCATACCAGGTTGAGGAATCTGTTAATATCCTCTCAGCTCTGAAAATCAGGCATAAGATTGGACAAGAAGCCTTTTAACTCAAAGCAGATTTACTGTCTTCAGTTTTCTTTGAACTCCTCTAACTCTTAAAATAAATAAAAAGCTTCTGTTTCACTGATTAGAAGGCAGTCATATGAGTACTCCTTGTTGTAAAGGTGGATGGGAAATAAAGTGCTTTAGGATCAGTGCATTGGTACCCCTAAATAACATTATTGATAAGAAATAGTATGTTTTCAGGCCTGACCATTTGATATTACATAATGAATTTGTTTACTCTTGCCTGGGTAAACCTCCCACTCTCAGGATTCCTTAGTTGCCTGTGGTTGTTCCTGCACGTTTGAAGCCTCATGATGTTTCTCCATCCACTTTTACATATCTATTGTTGTTTCCTTGTTTAGAACAGGCTTGGGCAGTGAATATACAAACAAACAAATCAGGATGTATTCAAATCATGAAATACAAATATACAACTTCAAAAACAGGGGCAATTGAAGAATGGGCGAAAGGGATGGGTTTATTTGTCTCTGACTACCTCATTTTAGGTCTTGAGATACTGAGCAGGGGGAGCACATCCTTGAAATCTTCAGTTCATGGTAAATGTGAATGGCACAAGAGAGTGAAGCGGATTTATAAAGAATGCTTTTGCTCTGTGGAAAATGGGACGCTAGGGCAGGGGCTCTTAACCTGACAGTGCTATTAGAATCACCTAGAGAGCTTTACAAAAATACCAGTGCTTGCCTGCTTTCTCAGTGGTAATGACAGGTCTTGGATAGCACCTAGATAACAGAATATTTGAGAAAACTCTCTAGGTGATTCTAATTTGCAGCCTACATTGATCATAAGAACACTAAAGAAGCCCCTTGAACAGAGATCCCTAGATTGACATGCTTATGTTTTGTTTCAGTTTTCAAGAAGCCGATTATTTCGTGCTGTCAGGTCTCTGTGACAAAGAACTTGCCAAAGTCTTAGAACAAACTGTACCTTTTCACCATACAGAGATTAGCACACATTGGCTCCTGTGACTTGGGATCAGACCTTTCTTTAGAATTTTGTAATAAGAGATAAACACTAGGGCTGGAGAGATGGCTCAGTATTTCCGAACTTGCATTGTTCTTTCAGAGGACTTATATTCAGTTCCTAACACCAATATTTGGTGGCTTGCAACTGCCTATAACTCCAGCCTCAGTGGCATCTGGTGCTTCTGAGATCTGTGGTAACTGCACTCAAATGCACATATTCACAGGTAGACACAGATACACACACTAAAACTAAACATAAATACTTTAAAAATATTTTATAAGAGAAGAAACATAGTGAACTCACATTCAGACACAGAGAGTAGCATTCTCTTCTCCCAGATTTGGTGAGAGCTGCCTGACACATGTATTTGTATCATAACCTACTAAATATAGTTAAACACATTTATTGCAGAACTTTTAGGTTTTTAGTGTATAGAAAATCTGTGTGAATTTTTAAAGCAAATTAAGAATTCAATGCTTTTAAGTTTTACTTGAAAAATGTCTTTAAGGATAAAAACATCTCTGGGTGGAACTTTCAAATAAGGTCTAAATATATGGACTATCAATTTAAGAAATTACATAATGAAAATTTTCCTATCATTATAAATATATAAACCTATATCCATGTCTTTTATTTCAATCTATTAATAATACAAGCAGAAGGCAAGTAGATTTAAATCTTTCAGGGAATCAAGAATAAATTTGGGAATTTATACTTATTTTAGTTAAGTTTATATTTAGTTATAGTTTTGCAGGAACCAATTAAGCCTGCTCTATTTTCAAATAACCCCAGGGAAGGTTGTTGCAGTTAATCAGGCATCATTCTATGCTTCGTTCATCTCTAATACTGCTATTTGAACAGAAGGTTCTGGTTAATAAATTAAACAGAAGAGATTATGATATCCTGCTATAAGGAATTAATTTTCATGTTATGCCTCCAAGGATACATATCTCTTCCCATGGAGAACTTAAAATATCTCCTCTTTCATAATATTCTGGTTCCTGGTATTTATTTCATTGGAAGTGAATTCTATTATTACCAGTGTACATGGCCAATTGCTGCTTAGGAAATGTGAAAGCTTTGATACTTGTAATCAAGAACTGCTAACTAGCATTTCATTTAATAGCACTGAGTAAACACTGACTGCCTTTTGTACTACTGAAGGACAGAATCCTCCACAGAATTAAAAAAATGACTTAGTGCATAAAGGCATTATTTTAAGTCTATCCATAGCAAGAAAAAAAAAGAGTCATTTCATAGTAAGGACCACAAAATCTTATATGCATAAAAGTTAAACACCAAAGGTGGAAAGAGAAGAAAGAGAGGAAGGAGGTATTGAGAGCAGGAAAGAAGACAACTTTCAGAGTATGAAAAAATTATAGCTACAAAGATAAAGTATTGTTACCCATTATGTATTGAGAATGAAATGTCCCTATAGGCTCATGTGTTTAGACATTTAGTCCTCAGCTAGGGATGCTGCTTGGGAACATTGTGAAACTTTAGAAGTTGGAGCTTGTCTGGTGAGTTTGGTCACTAAGGGCAAGCCTGTGAGGGCCATTGCCTGTTGCTGATTCCCGAGTGATGCTCCTCCTCTTGCTATGTCGGCTGTGAGGCAACTACAGTGCAAGCTCCTCCTCCTGGGGAACCAGTCACTCCCACTGCTATGCTATGCCTTCTCCAAAGTGATGGGCTGTAACCTCTGAAAGTGGGAGACAAAATAAACTCTCCTCCCTGAAGTTGCATCTGTCAGGTTTTAAGAGACAATGGAAAGAAAAGTAACTGTTACCCATGTTTTTCATTTGGCATTCAGTACTGCAGTTATAATTCTGATCAGTCTTAGGGACTGTTTAGTCTGAGTGTAGACTAGGCTTGGTCATTTCCAGAGGATCTTCTTTTCTCTTTTATAATATCTTAAGTTGTATTGAGTAAACATATTTTAACCTAATTGTGTATTGCTTCATTCTATCAATGAAATTTATTACTCCTACATTAGTTAAGAGAGTAAATAATGTTACAATTACTAACTCATATCCTGCTATTTTGTTATTTACAATCCATTGTGGAAACTTTGTTATAAGTAGAGGCTAAGTTGATATGAGTCTATAACTCTCATATACACAAGGAAGGTTGTTATTTACATAGGTGTTTAATAGCAAAATGAAATGTTTAAATGCCTCTAGACTGTAACTGTAGCTAAAGAAAGACCTTCTACTCTTTAATGTTTATTCATTGGATGCTTGCAATTTTATTTTCTGTCAAAAATAAAATTACGTTTGGAACAGATGTTTTTATTGTGAATGTTATAATATGGGTCAGCATGAATAGGAGGGAGATATAAATGTAATGGGGTGAATATGATCACAATATATTACATAAATTTATGAAATTGTCAATAGTATTCTAAAACAGTAAGCTACCCTATTCATATGCTGTAGTAAAACACAAAGAACTGGGTAGCCTGAAAATACACTAGTGAAACTGACAATTCAACAAGAAGGAAGTGAATAAAAATAATAACAGAATTTGTAGGATGAGACACATCATTGCTGTCTCTATCAGTAGTAAAAAGACAGATAAAACTGTAGCCAATGTATAAAAGAACTGAGAATTTTAGAACATAAAAATATAGATGTCCATTAACTGATGAATGGATAATGAAAATATGGTACATATACACAATGGGATTTTTCAGATGTTGAAAAATGTATTCATGAAAATTGCAGGTAAATGGAATAAACTTGAAAAAATATATACTAATTGAAGTAACCCAAACCTTGAGAGACAAATGCTGCATATTTTATCACATATGGCTATAGCTTCAAATCGTTCATTCTGTCTGTGTATGATTTGGAGTACCTATAGAAAGCACAGAACACTAGTGATGGAGGGCAGAAAACAATGTAAACGGAGAATTAAGTGAAAAGAATCACAGGGTAAAGCAGAGAGAGGGTGTGAGGAGAAAAAGATATTATTAAGGATGCTTGAAAAGCTCATATGAAAACCTATCCTAGATTCCCCCAAACAATACAGGTTTTGTACTTAGTTTTCCACTGAAATTTGGAGGCTAAATTCTTTTATAAAAAATATGACTGAGTACTGTGGATGTTCTGTATGCTATAAAAATATGTTGCTATGATTAATTGATAAATAAAGCACTGATTGGCCAATAAACAGGCAGGAAGTATAGTATAGGCCGGACAAACAGAGAGGTGAATTCTGGGAAGAGGAAGGCTGACTCAGGAGATGCTGCCAGCCACCACCATGAGAAACATTATGTAAGATACCAGGAAGCCATGAGCCATGTGGCAAGGTATAGATTTATAGAAATGGGTTAATTTAAGTTATAGGGACTAAATAACAAGAAGCCTGCCATGGTCATACAGTTTAAAAGTAATATAAGTCTCTGTGTGTTCACTTGGTTGGGTCTGAACAGCTGCGGAACTGGCGAGTGAGAGAGATTTGTCCTTACTGTGGGCCAGGTAGGACCAGGAAATCTTCAGGTACAACTGAGGCACAGAATTTGGAGGAACAGAATTGACAAAGATCTGCAAGAACTGGAGAAATCAAGCTCCTACTGAACTAGAGGTTTCCTTTCAGGTGGCTGTTGTTCATAGTGGTGAAGTTTTAGGCAAGGTTCTTAGAAAGAAGAGCTACTAGCTGGCTTACCCAGCTGTGAACAATAGGAACTGCAAATAATGCTTCACCAAGTAAGATATGTCCATGTGTAGCTAGAAGATTTCCTGTGTCTCAGCCTGCTGGTGGTTGGGACAAAACTCTCTCACTCACATCCCCCAAGTAAACACACAGAGGCTTATATTAATTATAACTGCATGGCCATGGATCAAGCCTTTTGCTAGCTAGCTCTTACATCTTAAATTAGCCCATAACTATTAATCTATATACTGCCACATGTTCCATGGCTTTACCTGTGTCCAATCACATGTTGTTACTTGGGTGACTGGCTGGCCTCTCCCTCAGCCTTCTTCCTTTCTCTCCCTTTGAATTTCCCGTCTGCCTCTAAGCTGCATAGATAGGCCAAATGGCTTTATTTGTCAACCAATCAGAGCAACACATATTCACAGCATACAGAACATCCCACAGCACCTCCCCTTTTCTGTCTAATCAAAAAGGAATGGTTTAACTTTAACATAGCAAAACTGCATATAACAAAACAGTAATCAAGCAAGAATTACAGTCACAATATGTAGTCTATTTGTATTTTGTAAAATTAAAGAAAATATTCTATCTACCCTGTATTTGTGAGTCTAAAGTTTCATATCTAACTTATCTTTTATCATAACCAAGGAAAATTATAACTATCTAGTCTTTAACTACATCAAAGGCCTCAGAATATGACATTTAAAATGTTTTAAAAACTTAGACTGCCGGGTGGTGGTGGCGCACGCCTTTAATCCCAGCACTCGGGAGGCAGAGCCAGGCGGATATCTGTGAGTTCGAGGCCAGGCTGGGCTACCAAGTGAGTTCTAGGAAAGGCGCAAAGCTACACAGAGAAACCCTGTCTCAAAACAAAAAAAAACAAAAAAACAAACAAACAAAAAAAAAACTTAGACTTTCTGGACAGTGAGACACATCTGTTCCTGGCCACACCAATTTAAACAGCAAGATAAGCTTTGAAGACACTCCATATGGAGTTTATCATCTTCTTGGCAAAAATAGCCATTTGGGCAAGAAAGTGTTCTTGCCTGGACTGCTTGACAAAATGATGTGTCGACTGGACATGCAGGACTCATGGGAAAGTGACCACTGAGCTATGCAAGTTGAGATGGTCCTTCAGGTTTCTGCTTCACAGAGGAAACTGCCAGACATTCTACAGGACACAAAGAGAAGTAACTGAGAGACTCTAAGCCTTTGGGCTGAAGATAGATGCCCCAAATTTGTAGAGGAACTTTGGATGACTGTCCACATAGCCAACTGTCTCTGTCATTATAGATTTTTGGAAGTTGTTTACAAATTACTTCCCATTTACTTAGGTAACATCATATCCTTCTGGGGTCTTTGGAGGTAGGTGGGAAATTCAAAGAGTTAGGCAGGAAGAAAGTTGATTGAGAGCCAGCTAGCCGCCCAAGGAACAACATGAAATGGAACGCAGGTAAAGTCATGAAACATGTGGTGATACATAGATTAATAATTATGGGTTAATTTAAGATGGAAGAGCTTGCTAGCAAAAGGCTTGAGCCATGGCCATGCAGTTATAATTAATATAAGTCTCTGTGTGTTTACTTGGGTCTGAGTGGCTGAGGACCGGGCAAGACACAGGAAAACACAGACTACAAGCATGAAATCTTGAGAAGTGGAGAAAACCAAAATTTGTCTGATAGGATTTAAAGCCTCCTCTGCACAAAGGAGCTCATAGCTTGAACTGTAACCTGCCCATGAAACTATGGCCTCAGATGTTGTTGGCCAGCCATAGGGAAAATGTAGTTTTATAGTATTACTAAATTGATGCAGTATCCAGTTGGCTTTTAAATACTTATCTTTATAACCATTGATTAGTGAAGCTGTTATCTCTCATCAATGAAGCCTCTATTTGTAATAGATGCAGGTTAACAGAGAATACCACATATCATTAAAGAATCAGTGACTGTGGCATGCTCATCCTCACATGAGATGGATATGTCAAAATGCCCCAGTAAATATTCACTCCAGAATGACTTCTGTTATCCTACCATCTAGGCATTTATTTTATTTCATTTGTTACAACTACATACATTGTTGGTTGGTCTTTGGCTTTTTTGTTGGGGGCCTGCCATCCAGTTCCCAAATAAATTCATACATTGAAGCTTATTCTTAATTATGAATGCCTGGCCTTAGCTTGGCTTAGTTTCTAGCCAACTTTCCTCATCTTAAATTATCCTGTCTACCTTTTGCCTCTGGGCTTCTCCCATTCTCTTACTTCCAGAAATCTTAATCTTAATCTGTGTCTTGCTGGTTGGGTAATTGGGTGGCTGGCCCCTGATGTCCTTCCTTTCTCTGGCTCCTAGATCTTAGCTCTTTTTCTCCCAGATCTTAACCTCCATTTTTTCTTAGCCTCCATTTCCAGAGAGAATTCCCTGGGACTCCTTCAGACAAGCCTGCCAGTAAAGCCAGTAGATGAGCTTCAGAACTTAACTATTCATACTGTTCTCCATATACAATCCCCCAGTCTTATCCCCACCTCTGTACTTGATGAGCTTCTGTGGCATCTCTTTACTCTCTGCCTCCATTCCCAGGGGATTACACAGATCCTGGTGGAATGTGTTCCTCTCCTCCCTCTTGAGAAACACCCCACTTTCTAAGCCATCTCTATTACTAATTGTCATCTCCACATACCAAGGAACATACTTTACTTGGGACCTCCATTGGTTACACCTATCAAAATCCTAAAATAATTTTCTACCAAGCAATAAACAGCCAACACATTCTCCTAAAAACCAAAGAGGGTAACAAGAAATCAATGAACAAAACACACAACAAGACCAGACCAGGTTTCAGCACATAGAATTACAATCTTCAAATCCAGATGACTGGATGCTACTATAAAAACACAGTCAATAACAGCCAGAACAAAAATTTCTCCACTAAAGCCCAGGAATCCTCCAACAGTAAGCCCTGATATTGCAATATAGTAGAAAAACAAGAAAAAATTCCTTAAAAATTACTTAAGGAATATGATAAAGGTCCTTCAAGAGGAAATGAATAAAAACCCTTCTAGAATCTATGAAAACACACAAAAAATGGAAACAACTTACATGTATCTCAGGAGAAAAATGGATAAAGAAAATGTACACATTTACACAATTTCAAGTATTACTCACATGTTGAAGACATGAAATCGTGCAATTTTCAAGTTAATGGATGGTACAATAAAAAATATTATAAGATAACCCAGATCCAGAAAGACAAATAAGGTACATATTTGCTTATATGTGAATTTTAGCTGTTATATCTATGATAACCAAGCAATCATTTTCAGTACCATAGAGATTAGTTATAGAGTAAGAGACAAGGAGAAGGGGTCTACCTCAATCTTCCTAGGAAAGGAAAATAGAGTTGAAGTTATCAATTAAAGTGGAGGGACTGGAAGGTGAGGATCAAATGGACATGTGGAGCTTAGAGGGTGACAAAAGTGGGAATACACACAAAGAGAACTAAAATTAAGGTACACTTGAGTTTGTAGTATGAGAGTATAAAAAAATAGAAGCTTCAAAAATATATACAAATATGAAGGAAATGCAATTAAATTGCCAAAAAATGAGGAAGACAGAACCACAACTGTACTGCACCATGATTTTCTGACTCATCAAGCCCAGAATAAGAACCTATGAACTGAAATGTCTGAAAACTTGAGCCCAAATAAACCATTCTAATTTGTTTCTTCCTTTATTTTATTATTATAATGAAAAGTAAATAAAATATTCAAAATTTGAGTGTTGGCAAATAAATATCACCATACTTGCACATACATATCACAAGATTTGCACTTTAAGAGAAGGAAAGCATGTAAAATAAACTAAAACATTAGAAGCAAAGAAAAGGGAAAATGTGGGGTGATTTGATTGCTGGAAACTAAAAGCAGAAAAGTATCTTAAGACAGAATAGGAAATAGGAAAGCAGAATGCTATTATTTCTGGCAATTTTGTGATCTAGAAAGCCATAAATTTATTCTACTATAAAACATCAACTAATACTGCACAAGCTACAACAAAAATAACTTCATATGCAGAACTTAATCTGTAGGAATGTAGAAAAGATTCCCTAGAGGCCAGACACAAGGAACTGCAGTAAGGGCAGAGTTTGAAATAGAATCTCTCCTATTGTACCTCTCTAAGCAAACCTCTCTCTCTCTCTCTCTCTCTCTCTCTCTCTCTCTCTCTCTCTCTCTCTCTCTCTCTCTCTCTCTCCTTGTATATATAAAATGTTTGTATTAAATAATGTAGAAAATAATAAGTAGCATAGTTACACCAAACAAACACAAGTTGCATGGAAAACAAATTGTACTGCAAAGTTCAGTAAGTGTATCTGTTCTGATCAGAATACAGAAAAATAATGAGCAAACTCAGGCATAGGAAGTAAGAGAAAGATAACCAGAACAAATCCACTGGGAGTGGATATGGGGAAATGTAAACTTCAAAGACAAAATTAATAGACAGGAGTTAAATTGAGAAACAAAACATAGCAACAAATTGGTTCTTTGAAATGCGAATACAAATATCTTAGTCAACTTTGGGCAGGAAAACAAAATAAACAGTATGGAATGTAAAGAAGTAGAGCAGGATATGAAAATTGAACTTGCAGATTAGATTTATTGATAGCTGAGTTTGGTGAGTTAGATGATTTTATATAGACCTAAGGATAGTTAGAACTTATTCAGAAGAAATATGAAATGAATTAATTATATAACCATTCAGTTTCATCTATCTACACAAATAAACATGCGAAACAAACATCTATCAAGATTGCATAAACATAAAGCACCATAATTATTTGGGAGGTTTTATTAAACTATTCTAAGGACTTATTACCCTAAATGTACACTAATTTACTAAGATTATACACACTAGTTTTGTTTTGATTGCCTGAGCTTGATTGAAAACCCACCTACCAGTAGGCAGGTGTGCAAGCTCCAGTTGCACTTTGACCTTAGTATTTATACCAGTATATTAACTAAGAAAAAAACCCTAAATTCTGAACTATGTGGGAAAAAAAATCTATGTATAGAAAAAAACATGGGGATAATTTTTAGAGGAAAAAGTGTAGCTGAACACAGAAATCTTTTTCATTGCAGTTTATCACATTGACATACATTCAAGCAATGAAAAATGCCACTTCAAAGTACACTTAGGAAAGGAATTTGATTCACCGAACTGGTCATTCATTATTAGAAAACTTTGCTGTTACTATCCAGCTCTTCAGAAGATCCTATTCAGTTGGATCCTGGGAAAGTTACTTTACCTACTAGGACTTGTCTTATTAGGGTTTTGCAGGTGAATGGATATTAAATAGATCAAATGCTTACTAATTATAGTATCATTTAAAATTTGAGAATACATCTATGAATGGAATCAGTTTTCCAGTAATATCCAACAGTTTTCAATTTTGCCTTATCTATGGTGTTGTATAATCTACTAGAGAGACTCTGGGTATGATTATATGGCTTTATCAACAGCAACAGAGCTTTTAAAGCAAGAATTCACGTTGAGAACATGAGGCATTTAAAATGTCACAGAGTTATTCATAAGGGAATACACACTAATAAGGCTTTCTACTAGCTTGATTTCATACATTAGTGAATCATTTATAGTAGGAATGAAAATCAGATCATTGATACAAAAGTGCATAATTCTGTTTACATGTGTTATTTCTACTAAAAGTAGAATTATTGTTCCCTACTGGGCATTTCTGGAACCTCATTTCCTTTCTCAACAGGGATTTAAGAAAAACAATATGTATAATGACATTATATTACTTTTGTATAGCTGTGGCCAAATACTTGAAAAAATTCAAGGGAAAGATTAATTTTGGCAAATGCTTCAGAGGTTTCAAAAAGTTCAGTCAATTGTAGCACATAGGAATAAACAGAACATCATGGTGACAGGAATGCATGATGAAGAGGGTTTTACTCCTCATGGTAGGTACCAAGTAATGAGAGAAGGAGAAAGTTGGTAAAATCTCCTAATGTTTGTCTTCCATCCTGCTGGCTAGGAAGGAATGTGACATTTAGGTAGACATAAATGGACTTACCTAGCTATAAATTTGGAAACCAAAATACCAATCTGTCCAAGCGAGATGTTCCCAATTGTGTAACACTAGCATGAGAGTTTGGGAGTGAAGGGAGCAATAATTTTCTGACTGTACTTGAGTCCATCTCTCAGACAATAATTAAGCAACTCATACTTTTAAACCAAGGCATAGTGGTTTGAATGAAAATATTCCCCATAGGCACATTGAATGCTTGGTCCACTGTGAGTAGTGCCACTTGGGGCCGATTAGTTGGTGTGACCTTGTAGAAAGAGGTGTATCACTTTGCATGGGCCTTAAGGTTTCAAAACCCCACACAACACCCTCCCCAGTGTGTTTCTCTCTGCCTAGAGGTTGTGGTCTCAACATGTAATTTCTCAACTGCTGCTCCAGGGCTGTTGTTGGTTGATCGCCATTCTCCACAAAATGATAATCATGGGCTCAAACTATGAGCCTGTAAGCAATACCCTAATTAAATACTTATTTTGGGTTATTTTGAAAATTATATTTTAATGACAATATCTCTTCCTTCACTTTAGCTGCCTTGGCCATAGTTTCTCTTCACAGCAATAGATAATCAACTAAGAAGTAACTAATAGCAAAATCCTTTGGCTGGTATGTCAATAGGCCCTAGGGAAGAATTTAAATGTTGATACTGTTAAAATAAATGTTTAGACAACCTACCTTATCCATATTTATATCATATCATTTGACTAGTGCTGCTCTTTGCCTTGAAGAGAAACTTCTTTGGAGTGAACTCTTCTTTATACAGAGACACATAACCAGTCAAGTGCTGAAAATAAATGATAGTTGAGTATGCAGATATAAATAGATACATCTGCTTCTTCAAGATTCAGAGAACATCACACAAAGACACCAAAGATATTAAGAGCTGCAGTATGAGGAGGATTACTTTGATATTGTCTTCTAAATACAGGAATGATGTAATCATTAAAAGTCAGCAGCTATGATTACCTGCAGATATACTTAAAACATTAGACATTTAAGTAGGAACAATATTAGTTGGGAATAAGAAGGCCTTTCATAGGAGTAGAGAGTGATAAAAGATGGAAATGTAATGAACATGCTCACAGTTCATTGCCTACCTGTTTGAAATTATCAAAATTGAAACAGGAAAGTTCATCTTTAAAAATAATTATAACAGTAATGTCAAGTACAATAGGTTTAGAATCTGAAGACTCAATAGTATTAAGATCAAATGTTCATTTTTAGAATATTTTATCTATATTGAACACTGACAGATGTTTCTTTGTCATTATTCTGAAAACACATGAAATACAGCATGTATTTGCAAAATACAGATATAAATTATGTATTATAAGAACAGTAATATAGAGACCATTCAAAGTATATTAGAAAATATTTATAGGTTATATGCAAATGTGTCATTTTTTATAAGACAAATATCTTTGGATTTTGGAATCAAGACTAGTCTTTGAGTCAAATTCTTTCAGATGTTTAAGAATAGCTATAGTTACTTTCTATATAATATCACTAAATAATTTTAAAGTGTTTGTAGTTATAAATAACTACTGCACATTATTGAATGTGTGTGTGTGTGTGTGTGTGTGTGTGTGTGTGTGTGTGTGTATTGTAGTGGTTTGAATGAAAATGCTCTCCATAGGCTGATATATTTGCATGCTTAGTCCCCGGTAGATGAACTGTTTGGGGAGAATAAGGAGGTGTGGACTTGTTGGTATAGGTGCAGCCTTTATGGAGGATGTGTATTACTGAGAGTAGGATTTGAGCACACACCAAGCCCAGCCTCTCTCTTTCTCTCTGTCTCTGCTGTTGTCTGAAGATCAAGAAGTAAAGATCTCAGATACTTCTCTAGCACCGTGCCTGGCTGCAAGCTGCCACACTCCCTGCCAGGATGATAATTCCCTAATTTTTTGATGATATGCTGTGATATTATTCCCTGTTGAAGCAATAAGTGGCAAAGATTCCCCCTAGTTCTCTAAGATGTCTTTTTAGCATGTTGATTATTTTGATTTTCCAATGAAGAACTTTTTAATGCCTATTGTCAAGTGTTTTTTTATTATTTCCTGAGAATTTGGATTTCCATTTATTATATTTCTATTTTACAATTTTTCCTGTATTTCGAGACGTTAATTGCCAAAATATGCATTTAAAAAATCTAGCCAACCAAGAACCCATTAGAAATGTGGAAGGAGCTTATGTAGTTCCATCCTCTACCTGAGGCATTTTAGAGGATGACTGCTAGGGTAAACAGAGTTGGTTTTCCTGAGGGATGAGTACCATATACACATGGTCTAGTGCAAAACCATATACCCATGGGCATCTAGAAATCACTAAGTAGACTTAACTTATTAAAAAAACAAAGTATATGAAATAGTAGGAGTAGTAATGGAGGGTACAGGGAGGGGTTATAGAGGGCAGGGAGGAACTTGGAACGGATTTACATTTTAAGCATGCATGATATTATCAAGTAATATAAAAATAGACATAAAATGTAAAGAAAAAATGTTCAATATATTTGGCCATGGAGAAATGCAAGTTAAAACAACTTTGGGATTTCATCTTTATCCAGTCAGAAAAGCAAAACAGATGTTGGGAAAGAGTCAAGGAAATGAATCCTTATATACTGTTGGTGAGAATGCAAATTAGTCTAATCACTGTGGATATCAGTGTGGAAGTTCCTCACTAAACTAAAACCAGGGGCTGGAAAGAGAATTGAGGACTTTCAGTGAAGCCAATGAAATTGAACTCTCTCCAGGAACAATAAGGTAAAAAAAGAGAAAGAAAAGGTGGTGGTGGCACACACCTTTAATCCTAGCACTTGAGAGGCAGAGACAGGAGGATCTTTGTGAGTTCGAGGCCAGCCTGGTCTACAGAGTGAGATCCAGGAAAGGCACAAAGCTACACAGAGAAACCCTGTTTCAAACAAAAATAAATAAATACAAAAAAAAGGAGAGAAAAAAACTTACAAGTTGTTCCCTCATCTCCACAAGCGCAACAGGGAACATGTGTATTTGCACTGACAGCACACACACACACACACACACACACACACACACACACACACACACACACGATACACACATGCATGCACAAGAATCACAAACAATAATGAACCACTTAATTAATTTAATAAAAATTAAATGTAGAACGACAATATGATCAAGTGATATCACTCCCAGCTGTGTATCACAAGCTATCAAAGGCAATGTATATTACCAAGTATTGAGGGACTATTCACAAAAGCCAGTCATAGACACAGCATCCATACTAGATTAGTGGATTAAAAACAATGAAGTTTGATTTACATTCAATGGAGTTCTAGTGAGCCATTAAAAACAAAGCAATGAATGTTTGCAAGAAAATATATAAAACTGGAGTTTTTCATGCTACAATAAGCCAAATGAAGACACAAATATCTTGTATTTCATCTTGTGTGTGAGATCAAGATAAAAAAGACATAACTATTGAAGAGGGGTTGTTAAGAAATAGAAAGGGAACAATATGAGTTTGTGAGTAATGGAAACATTAATGTGGTAAGGCTAATTATTAATGTGTATGAGTAAAATAATATTTTTATTTTACATTTTAATGACATTGTTTTATGAAGTTAACATGCAATTTTTTAAATCTAAAAAACAAAGTTCATAGTAAATTGATTCTCACCTCCCTCCCAACAGTTTGCAAATTGAATACAGTTACTTGCTTAAAACATTAATTTATTCACAAGGACATTAAAAATCTGAAATTTATTTAAGAAAAATAGGGACCGAAGAGATGGTTCAGAGGTTAAGAGAACTGGCTGCTCTTTCCAAAAATGCAGATTGTTTTCCCAGCACTGACACTGTAGCCCACAACCATCTGTAACTCCTGTTCCAGGAATGCTATAATCTCTTGTGGCCTCCGTAAACACCAGATACACACATGGTACACAGACATAAATGCAGGCACAATTCCTATATGAATAAAAAAAAAAAGTCCTATCCTGTTAAGATACCTACAAACCACAGTGACTAACACAGTGAGATATCCCAAGAAGTTGCAATAGTGGTACTTTAATATTGGTAATAACCAACAGTTATATAATTGTTCCTTTATTTTTTTAATCCTGAACAAAGTTTCTACTTTCTCCTCTCCTTCCTGTTCCTCTCCCCTGCTTCCAGCCTGTGCCCCCTAATCCACTCCTTCTCTTCTTATTACTAAAAAATGGCAGACTTCTTCCAATAGATATCAACCAATCATGGCATATCCAGTTGCAGTAACACTAGGCACCTCTTTTTATATCAAGGCTAGACAGGGTAACCCAGTATGAGTAAAGGAGTGCCAAAAGCAGGCAAACATGTCAGAGACAGCCCCTGCTCCCACTGTTAGTAGTCACACAAGAAGACCAAGCTACATAACCGTAACATATATCCAGATGGGTCAGGTCAGTCCCATGCAGGCTCCCCTATGAGCCAAGCTTAGAAGATTCTGTGGGTCTCCTTGTGGTGTCTTTGTTCCCTCCCACTCCTACAATCCCCCTCCCCTTTCAGCAGGATTCCCTGGGCTCTGCCTGGATCTCTGAATCTGTTTTCTTTAGTTGCTGCATAAAGCCTCTCTGATGACATTTTGGCTAGGTACCAATCTATGTGTATAGCAGAATGTCATTAGGAATTATTTCATTGACTATTGGGAGGGAGCAGTTATATTTGATTCTCTCCTATGTCTCCAGTCTATCCAACCTCAGGGGCCTAACCATCCAGGCAGTGTCAGGGATGGACTCCCTCTCATGGCATGTGTCTCAAGCTGGTCCTGTCACTGGTTGGCCACTCCCACAATTTCTGTGCCACCTTTACCCCAGAATATCTTGTAGGTTGTAGGTCAAAAGTTTTGTGGCTGTATTTTTGGATCAAACCTTCCACTGGAGTCTCACCTGGTTACTGGACATGGCCAGCTCAGGCTGCCACCCCCATTGCTAAGAATATTAAGTATGGTCATCCTCATAGATTCCTGGGCATTTCCATTGCACTATGTTTCTAGATAATCTGAAAGATGCCCCACAATTCCAGTTATCTTTTCCTGTGCTCTCTCCCTCTTTCCTCCCCTCACCTGATCACTCCTGTTGCCTTTCCTACCCCACTACCCCACTTTACCCATTCACTTACAATATCTACTATATTTCCCCTTCCCAGAGAGATTAATGCATCTTCCCCTGAGCCCTCCTTGTTAATTAATTTCTCTGCATCTGTAACTGTAGCATGATTATGCTTTACTTTACAGTTAATACCATGTTTGTGTTTCTGGGTCTAGATTACCTCACACAGAATGTTTTGTTTTGTTTTGTTTTTTTCTAGTTCATAAATTTTCCTGAAAATTTCATGATGCCATTGTTTCTAATAGTTAATACTTTACTGTGTAAATATACCACATTTTCTTTATCCATTCTGTAATTGAGGTACAGCTAGCTTGCTTCCATTATCTATCTACTACAAATAAAGCTGCTATAAACAGAGTTGAGCAAGTGCTCTTTAGGTATATGCCAAGAAGTGATATAACTGGTAAGGACTTGAGGTACATTAAGTCCTAATATTCTGAGGAAACACTATATTGATTTCCAAAATGACTGTACAAGTTTGCATTCCTGCCAGCAATGGAAGTGTGTTCCCCTTGCACCACATCCTTGCCAGCATGAATTTTCATTTGTGTTTTTTTATTTTAACCATTCTGACAGGTATAAGATGGAATCTCAGCCGGGCGGTGGTGGCGCACGCCTTTAATCCCAGCACTCGGGAGGCAGAGCCAGGAGGATCTCTGTGAGTTCGAGGCCAGCCTGGGCTACCAAGTGAGCTCCAGGAAAGGCGCAAAGCTACACAGAGAAACCCTGTCTCGAAAAAACCAAAAAAAAAAAAAAAAAAAAAAAAAAGATGGAATCTCAGAGTCATTTTGATTTGCACTTTCCTGATAGCTAAGAATATTGAACATTTATTTTGGTTTTTCTCTTCCATTTCAGATTCCTCTGTTGAAAATTCCTTGTTTAGATCTGTACCTCATTTTTAATCATATTATTTGGTTTGTTGATGTCTAGTTTCCTGAGAAATTATGTATTATGGAAATTAGCCCTCTGTTGGACGTGGTGATCATAAAGATCTTTTCCCATGCTATTTTGTCCTAATGATAGTCTCCTTTGCCTTACAGAAGCTGTTCAGTTTCATGATGTCCCATTTTTTAATAGTTGATCTTAGTGCCTGTGCTATTGATGTTCAGTTAAGGATGTTGTCACCTGTGCAAATGTGTTCAAGTCTTTTCCTTACTTTCTCTTCTATAAGACTCAGTGTATCTGTTCTATATTGAGATCTTTAATCCACTTGGACTTGAATTTTGTGCAAGGAGGTAGATATGGATCTACTTGCATTCTTCTGTGTGCAGACATCTAGTTAGATCAGCACCACTTATTGAAGGTGCTTTCTTTTTTCTAAGGTATGATGTTGTCTCTTTGTTAAAAAATCAGATGTCCAGCTGGGTGGTGGTGGCACATACCTTTAATCCCAGCACTCAGGAGGCAGAGGCAGGACGATCTTTGTGAGTTTGAGGCCAGCCTGGTCTACAGAGCGAGATCCAGGAAAGGTGCAAAGCTACACAGAGAAACCCTGTCTTTAAAAACTAAAAAAAAAAAAAAAAAAAAAAAAAAAAATCAGATGTCCATTGTAGCTAGAGTTTTTCTCTCTGGGTCCCGCTAAGCCCCGGCAGTCCTGTATCCCACTTATAAAATAAACACACAGACGCTTATATTATTTAAACCACTTGGCCATTAGCTCAGACCTACCATTGTCTAGCTCTTACTCTTATACTCAGCCCATTTTTGTTAAACTATATGTCGCCACATGTTCTTTGGCTTTACCTGCTGCCTTTACATGATGCTCCCTGGACGGCAGGCAGGCTGGCATCTCCTCCTCTCCACCTTCCCATTCTCTCAATTCTCTCTGCTAGTCCTGCCTATACTTCCTATCTGGCTACTGGACAATCAGTGCTTTATTTATCAATCAATCATCCACAGCACTTCATAGATGTTTGGATTTATATCTGAATTTTCTCTTTGATTCCATTGACCAACCTGTTAGTTTTTTTTATGTCAATACCATGCTTATTTTATAACTACAGCTCTGTAGTAGAGCTTGAACTCAGGGATTGTGATACTTCCAGAAGTTCTTTTATTGTGCAGAATTGTTTTAGCTATCCTGGGTTTTTGTTTTTCCATAAGAGGCTGAATATTGCTCTTTCAGTGTCTGCAAAGATTTGTGTTGAGATTTTAATGGTAATTGCTTGAATCTGTAGATTGTTTTTGGTAAGATTGCCATTTTTACTGTGTTAATCCTAATGCCTAAACATCAATGAGTATGTGATTTCTTTTCATTTTCTGATATCTTCTTCAATTTCTTTCTTCAAAGACTTGAAGTTCTTGATATACAGGTCTTTCACTTCCTTGGTTAGAGTTTCATCAAGATATTTTATATTATTTGTGGCTATTGTGAACGGTCTTGTTTTCCTGGTTTCTTTCTCGGCTTCATTATCATTTGTATATAGGAGGGCTACTGATTTTTTTTAAGTTAATATTGTATCCAGCCACTTCTCTGAAAGTGTTGGTCAGGTGTAAGAGTTCCCTGATAGAATTTTTTGGGTCCTTTTTTTTTTTTTTTTTTTGTTGTTTTTTTTGTTTTTCGAGACAGGGTTTCTCTGTGTAGCTTTGCGCCTTTTCCTGGAACTCACTTGGTAGCCCAGGCTGGCCTTGAACTCACAGAGATCCGCCTGGCTCTGCCTCCCAAGTGCTGGGATTAAAGGCGTGCGCCACCACCGCCCGGCTTTTGGGTCCCTTTTGTATGCTATCATATCATCTGCAAATAGTAGTACTTCAACTTCTTCCTTTTCAATTTGTATTCCCTTATTAATTTTAGTTATCTTATTACTTTAGGTAGAACTTAAAGTACTGTATTGAATAGATATGAAGGGAGTAGGCAGCCTTGTTTTTTTTACTGAATAGGGTGGAATTGCTTTGAGTTTCTCTCCATTTAATTTGCTACTGGCTGTTGGCTTACCTTATATTGCCTGTATTATATTCAGGTTTATTCCTTGTATCTCTGATCTCCTCAGGACATTTATCATGAAGGGATTTTAGATTTTGTGAAAGGCTTTTTTTCATCTACTGAGATGATCATGTGGTTGTTTTCTTTCAGTTTGTTCATATGGGAAAGTACATTGACAAATTTTTTTATGTTGAACCATCCTTCCATCTCTGCAATGCAGCCTACTTGATTACAATGGATGATCTTTCTGAGGTGTTCTTGAATTTGGCTTGCAAGTATTTTCTTGAGTATTTTTGCACCAATGTTCATGAGTGAAATTGGTCTGGAATTCTCTTTACTTGGTTTGGGTATCAGGGTGTCTATGGACTCATAAAATTAATTTGGCAATGTTCCTTCTTTTTCTGTTTTGTAGAATAATTTGAGGAACGTTGGTATTAGGTCTTCTTTGAAAGTCTGGTAGAATTCTGTACTAAAACAGTATGGCCCTGGGCTTTTTTTTTTTTTTTGATTGTGAAATTTTTAATGACTGCTCTATTTCATTGGGGATTATAGGTTTATTGAAACTATTTATTTAATCTTGATTTGTCTTTGATAAGTGGTATCTCTCAAGAAATTTATTCATCTCTTTATATTTTCCCATTTTGTGGAGTACATGTTTTTGAAGTATGATCTAATGATTCTTTGTATTTCCTTGGTGCCTACTGTTATTTTCCCCTTTGCATTCTGATTTCATTAATTTAGATATTTTTTCTCTGCCCTTTAGTTTATTTAGATAATGGTTTGTCTGTCTTGCTGATTTTCTCAAAGAACCAACTCTTTGTTTCACTGATTCTTTTATTTTTCTCTTTGTTTCTCTTTTATTGATCTCAGCCCTGGGTTTGATTGTTTTCTGCTGTCTTCTCCTCATGGCTGTGTTTGTTTCTTTTTGTTTTAGCGCTTTCACATGCTAGTTATGTGATCTCTCCAATTTCTTTATGAAGGCACTTAGTAAAATTTTCTCTTAGCATTGTTTTCATTGTGTCCCATAAATTTGGGCATATTGTGCATTTATTTTCATTGAATTCAAGGAAGTCTTTTATTTCTTTCTTTATCTCTGCCTTGACCCAGTGTTCTTAGAGTAGCAAATTGTTCAGTTTCCATGAATCTGTAAGCTTTCTGCTGTTGCTGAAATCCACCTTTAATCCACAGTGGTCTAATAAGATACAAGGGGTTATTTCAATTTTCTTGTGTCTGTTAAGATTTATATTGTGACAGAGCATGTGGTCAATTTTGGATGAGTTTTTATAAGGTGCTGAGAAGAAGGTGTATTCTCTTGTATCTGGATACAATGTTCTGGAAATATCTGTTAGGTCCATTTGGTTTATGGAGTTTGGTAATTCCATTATTTCTTTGTTTCATTTCTGTCTGAATGAACTGTACATTGCTCAAAGTGTAATACTGAAGTCTCCCACTATTAATATGTGGGGTTCAATGTGTGATTTAATCTTTAGTAATATGTCTTTTACAAACGTGAGTACCCTTTTGTCTGAAGCATAGATCTTCAGAATTGAGTCATCATCTTGGTGGATTTTTCCTTTGATGAGTATGAAGTGTACTTCCAAATCTCTTGATTAGGTTCATTTGCTTGAAAAATATTTTTCAAAACCATTACTCTGAGGTAATGTCTATTTTTTTATGTTGAGGTATGTTTCTTATATGTAGAAAAAGAATGGATTCTGTTTTCATTAATTCTGGCTATTTTTTGTTGGTGGTGGTAGTCTCTATTGTATGGCTTTGTGTGTGTGTGTGTGTGTGTTTCCCTTTTTTCATTTTTCTGGTGTAAAATTATTTATTTTCTGTGTTTTCTTGTGTGCAATTAAACTATTTGTATTGGAGTTTTCCTTCTAGTACCTACCATAGGGCTAGATTTGTAGATAGATATGGTTTAATTTCACTTTGTCATGGAATATTTTTTTTCACATCTATGGTGATTGAAAGTCTTTCTGGGTATAGTGTTCTGGTGGGTATGTCTGGTCTCTTAGAGTCAATAAGACATCTGTATAGACCCTTCTGGATTTTAGATTCTCCATTTAGAAGTTGAATGTAATTCTAATAGGTCTGCCTTTATATGTTACTTGGCCTTTTTCCCTTGCAGCTTTTAATATTCTTTCTTTGTTCTGTATGTTTAATGTTTTGATTATTATATCGCAGGAGGACTTCCTTTCTTTTTTTAATCTATTTTGTGTTTTGTAAGCTTCTTGAATTTAATGGGCATCTCTTTCTTTAAGTTAGAAAAATTTTCTTCTATGACTTTGTTCAAAATATTTTCGGGACCTTTTAGCTGGGAGTCTTCTTCTATTACTATTATTCTTAGATTTGGTCTTTTCATAGTGTCTCGGATTTTTTCAATGTTTTGTGTCAGAACCTTTTTAGATTTAACATTTTCTTGTATCAATGTATCAACTTCTTCTATTGTATCTTCTATGCTTGAGATTTTTTTCTTCCATCTTTTATATTCTGTTGGTGATGATTAGATCTGTAGTTCCTGTCTGCTTACCTAGATTTTCCATCTCCAGAATTCTTTTGGTTTATATTTTCTTTATTGCTTCTATTACCATTTTCAGTTCTTGAACATTTTATATCCATTTCTTTCACTTGTTTTGTTTGTGTTTTCCTAGATTTCTTTAATGGATTTATTCATTTCCTGTAGCTAGAGTTTTCCTGCCTTGCCCACAGTCAGGACAAATCTTTGTCACAGCACTTCCCCTTTTCTTTTTTTTAAAAAGGAAGGTTTTAACTTTTACACATCTCCAAAGCCAGCTTTGTATATTTGGGGATTTGGGCGTAGCTTCTCTTACTACTTCCTGCTGGAGGGGGGTGCTGTATCTTATGGGGACGCAAAGAAAATTTTAGGCCTATGGGGTAGTCCGTGAGTCTGTATTGTGTGAACCAGTTGCCTTGAAACCGCTCTGGATGTTGGATCATCTGGGCCATGGTGTCATAGGAGACCTTTCAGGGGGTCTTGGCTGGTGAAACCTGATGTATCTTAATCTGGAACAAATCCATAGCCTCTGGCTTTCTGTGGAAACAAAAGGGGTCTTGGCTGGTGAAACCTGATGTATCTTAATCTGGAACAAATCCATAGCCTCTGGCTTTCTGTGGAAACAAAAGCAGAGCCTCTTTTCCAAAGCAACATATCCTTATATCCAAATTTTGAAGTCAAGGTACCTTTAAAATACACATTTTGGCATAACTCAACAGCTTTTGCAATCAAACGTTTTTCTTCAGTTACAAATATCAAAGAGAACATAATCCAGATTCTCTGTGTGGTAGCCATCTTTACGTGGCTTATTTTTTATATTACCTTGAGCCTATTGCTTAAACTGCAGCCTTTTAAGCCTGAAATGGCACTGTGGCTTCTGGCTCCACCCACTTCAGCTTCCCAACATGGTGGTGGTACCTTTTCCGCCGGCTCTGGGAGCCATCCTGGGTCTATGCTTTTATCCAAGCAGCATGTAGCCCAGAAGCCTCTTTTTGTTTTGTACTAGCAAAGACTAAATCCACGATGCAGCTTAATGTGCCACTTGCAGAGGCCTCATTCCCACCATACTGCAGGTCAAGCGCACACGCCAGGAACCCGCCAGTAACTCAAACTGGCAGCTGCTGCTCATTTGAGAGAGACAATTAGGAAGCTGTTTTTAGTTTCGTTTTAGAATCTTTTCTCAGGTTTTAGGTGGAAACTCTTGTCAACTCGTTGGGCGCCATTTGTAGCTAGAGTTTTCCTTCCTTGCCTACAGTCAGGACAAATCTTTGTCACCCGCCAGTCCCACAGCCACTCAGACCCAACCACGTAAACACAGAGACTTATATTGCTTACAAACTGTATGGCTGTGGCAGGCTTCTTGCTAACTGTTCTTATAGCTTAAATTAACTCATTTTTATAAATCTATACCTTGCCACGTGGCTGGTGGCTTACCAGTGTCTTCACATGCTGCTGGTCATGGCTGCAGCTGGCAGTGTCTCTCTGGCTCAGCCTTCTGCTTCCCAGAATTCTCTGCTCTCCTTGTCTCACCTACTTCCTGCCTGACCACTGGCCAATCAGTGTTTTATTTATTGACCAATCAAAACAATTTGACATACAGACCATCCCACAGCAATTTCCTCTTAAAGGGACTCTCTCATTTTCATACCATTATATTTAAGGACATTTTCTTGTGTTTATTCTGTATTGGAATAGTCAGGGCTGACTGTAGTATGTTCGATGGGTTATAGTGGTGCCATATTTCCTGGATATTGTTGATTGTGTTCTTATGCTAGCCTCTAGTCATCTGGGTTTGGAGTTATAATAAGCTTAGGTGTTGATTTGAGTTAAACTTTAGTGTGTGTGTGTGATTGTGATGCATGATTTCCCCCCTTATTTTCTGTTTCCTTTCTGTTCTTCATGCTTGAGTGGCTTGTGATTCTGGTGACCAGTGAGTCTTCAGGTCTAGTAGGGTATTTCTAGTGTGGTTTTGGCACATTGGGTGGCCTCTTGGGTTCCATTTATAGGCTTGGTCTCTAGGATTCCTAAAACCTGCTTGGCCTCCAACAGAGAAGGGGTCTTCTGCTTGAGTTGTGAGATGGGAAATGGAGCCCAGAGTGGCAATGAAGCTGGCTACTGCTAGGTGGGCTTTAAAGAGTGAGACCTAGAGAAGGTAGATCTATAGCTGGGCATTATTCATAGATAGAGAAGAGGGAGAGAGAGACAGACAGAGACAGAGAGATGAGGCAGACACAAAGAGAGAGATGGGGGTGTTCTAGCTCTTAATGTGATGTCTTCATCAAACCCCTCCAGACAGAGCTCAGGAACACTGCAGAAGAGGAGACAGAATAAGAGCCAGAGGGGATGGAGCACACCTGGAGAACCAGGCCCTATAAATCAACGAAACCAAACTCATATGGACTCATAGAGACTGAAGAAGCATGCACTGGACTTGCACAGGTCTGCACCAGTCTTCTGGGTATATATTAATGCTATCAGTTTAGTATTTTTATGGGATTCCTGAGTGTGTGAACAAGTACATCTCTGACTATTATGTGTCCACTTAGGTTCTTATTCTTCTCTTGGTTTGCCTTGTCCAAATTCGATGTGATGGTTTTTGTTTTATCTTACTATACTTTGTGTGTGTGTGTGTGTGTGTGTGTGTGTGTGTGTGTGTGTTGTTATTGTTATCTCTTTGTAATCTGTTCTTTCCTAATGAGAGAGAGAAAGAGAGTGGATCCAGATGGGATGGGAGATGGGGAGGAACTAGGAAGAGTAGAGGAAGGGGAAACTATAATCAGGATATATTGTACAAGAAAAGAATCTAATTTCAATAAAAGGTAAAACAAGAAAACAGTAATTACATATCAAAGTTCACATCTGAGCTACTTGGTTATGTTACTGATGTATTTTGAAAGTGTTATCTAAAGGTTAAAGGGTAAGGGGCTACAATTCCTCATTCTGTGGCAGCTCTGAACCCTACTGGGCAGGCATTTGTGTGTGGAGTTCTCGTGAATGAGTTAAAGCCTTTCTGAAGAAATGTATTCACCTCCTATCTTTTACCTCTGAAAATATTTTATTTTTATTCTTAAACTATATTATAAAGTAAATGTTTTCACATAAGGCTTTCATAAATATTTGATCTGGATCCATTCACCGTTCCGGCCTCCTCTCATCCTTGTGCCCACTTCTCTGATCTGCTCTTTCACCTCCAGTATTCTTCCCCCTTTCATTTCCTGAAGCTACAGAGTTTGAAAGGACTTAAATAAAGACATTTTCCTTATGAGAGAAATAAAATTTTCCAAATCTATCAAGCCCTAGAACTAAGACCACATGGAAGAGTCAAGAAAAATGAGTGTTTTAAATGTCATGTAACTTTCCTATAGTATTTGACTTTGCATCCCTCTTTCCATTTGCTTTTCATTTTTATTTCTTCCAGAATTGAAAAAAGAATGCTTTGGATAATGTCACAATAAATATAGGCTCATAGCAAATGTCTATTAAGATTAGAAGTTCAAGTTAATAACTCAAAATTATATTACTGCTTGAATATTATTAAGGCATATGGGTTGATAGCATTTATGTAAAGGGCAACATATTATAAAAATTAATTAACTAACGTTTAAGATGTAAAAGGAATTTTGAAAAAAGTAAATACATTGAATCCAAAACCCTGAATTTAATGACTATTTAATCTTACTAGTTATGCATTGTTAACAAGCTAAATGCTTGTTAAATCGAATCATAGTTCATATACTATAAATTTGTAGAAGACAGGTTACAAAGCTACTATTCACCATTTGAAGGTCAAACAATAAATGTTAGGAAACCATTAAACACAGTTTCTTATGAAAAATATGAATAGTTCATGTGAAAGATACTAGTAAGCCAGTATTTCTCTGCACATTTGTCCAAATACTTGAGGAGACACTAAAACTAAACTAAAACTGCAAATACACAGTTGTTTTTCAGGGTATCTATATCAATCATGAAGGCAAAATAACTCAAATAATTTCAATCATAGAATACTAAACTAGCTAGAATGATGCATTTCAAATAAAAAAAAATCCTACTATTGAAGTCCTTTGTGTTTGCAGTCTGCAGAAGGGGAATTTAGAGTTGTGGCTGTACTCAGCCATAGCTACAGACACCACATTTAAATACTATAAAGTTCAGTAAGCCATTTAGTAGAGGTAATTTTTAATCAAAATACTATTTGAACATTTTTATTGGGTATATTATGGTAAATCAGTATTTCTTTATATATATACATATATATGTATATATATATATATATATGTATGTATACATAAAAGATGATCAAATCAGATTAATACATTTGTTCATGTATTCAAATGTACATGTCTACATTAGGAATTCCCAATCCCTTCCCTTATACTTAATTTGAAATATATCAAGGTGGTCAGACATATTATTCAAACAAGAATTTTTCATCCAATATCTTTTTTCTTTTGTCATTTAATATTATCCCCAAGATGTCTTATCCTATTTCTACTACCGTTATTAGAATGAGTGTGCCTCCCCTCATCTTTGTGCCCACCTCCCTGGTGTACACTTTCACCTCCAGTGTTCTTCCCTGATCATCCTGAGTGAGGTAACCCAGACTCAGAAGGACAAACATGGTATGTACTCACTCATGAGTGGATACTAGATGTAAAGCAAAGGATAACCAGACTGCAACCCACAGCTCCAGAGAAGCTAGGAAACAAGGTGAACCCAAAGAGGGTTGCATGGATTGCCCTGGGAAGGGGAAATAGATGAGATCTCCATGAGTAAACTGGGGATGGTGGATGGGGAATGTAGGGTAGGGGATGGCGGATGAGAACATAAGGGACCAGGATGGTTGAGCTGGAACAGGGATGGAGGGCGAGAGCAATGGAAAAGATATCATGATAAGGATAGAAGGAGACTTCGTGGAGATAGCGAGAAACTGGGAGCAGGGAAAGTTCCCAGGAATCCACAAGGAGGATCCCAGCTTAGACTACCAGCAATAGTGGAGAGGGTACCTGCACTGGCTTACCACAGTAATCAGTGGATGAATACTCTAACTGTCATCATAGAGCCTCCATCCAGTAACTGTTGGAAGCAGATGCAGAGCTCACAGCCTTTGGTGGTTTTTAGTTTCACTTTGTCAGTCATGCATGGAACAGATGTGATCATTCCAGGAAACCCCACTTTTTTTTTTAATATTTTCCCATAAAATCATTTGGGAACTAGTACTTCTCAGGTTTCTTATCTTCTCAGTAACAGTATACCACCTATTACTCCAGATTCTGGGAACTTTTCTGATTCAATGCAGACAGGATGGGAGGGAAAAAATAGTCAATGGGCACATATAAGGAAGCCACACAGAGGATATTACTACATCTCCTAATTCTGGGAAAAAATAAGATGGAAAAAGTGCATTATCAAAGTTGTCTTTTTTAGAGAGGCTTAGGCTTGCAGGACCCTTTTGTAGGACAAGGGAATAGTTGTAGAAATAAAAGCTAACTGTATGCATGAAGTTTATGGCAAATAAGGCCTATTTCTATAAATATGCTTAGTTCAGTTTTGAACAATATTCCTGAGAATGTGTGCCTATGTTTATCACCTTTTGGATTTGTTAGGACAGGATGTGCCTGGCTCAATTTATTTAGCTAAGCTAATAAATTGCTATACGTTGTTTGTGGTTTAAAAGTTGTTTTGAGGTAAAAGTTGAGAATAAAAACATTTATTTTTTTCAAGAGGTTAACGCTGAAGGATGGGAAAAACATGCTTTTTTTTGAAGTATAAATAAAGATGGCTCCAGCTATTTGGGGTGGCCATTTGTGTGAAACTCGTCTGATGGTCAGACACTTATTCTTTGGGTCAACACCCCTTTCCATCTCAGGACCTGAACCTGGCTGCAGCAGGACCACTGTACATACCCCCACCAAGACTCCTGTGACTAGACTTTCTATAACCTTCCCAAAGGATACCACCAGCTGGCTCAATTATGTGAGATCGTGGGAGGACATTTTACATCCAAACTGTAATACCACCATTGCACAATCAAGAATAGCTTTAGTCTTGTCGTCTTACCATGTGACATGGTTTGTTTTAGATGGCTTTTGTTTAGTTTGATTGACATGTAATAGTCACATTAATGCACAGGGCACAGTGAGAGGTTTTGATAATATATATATTGCATAGTAACCAAATCAAGGTAGTATTCTATTACTTCATTTACTTCAAAACTAACAAATTGCAAATCAAACTGCATAAACCATCCTAAGTGAACCCCATAAGTGATATGGGTTTCTGATGAACCCATGTAAACAAATAATAATAAATGTAAGTATTTCCTTGAAATACACTATTTATGTGTACTGTGTAGAGGAGAATCTTTGTAATGCCAGAGGTCAGGGACACCTGCAGTCAAGTACAGCTGGAGCAGAGATGTGTTTTTATTCAAAAGAGGGAGACCAAAGCCTTGCATCAGGATTGATTTAATTTGAGCAATGTAGCCAGTTCTCTATTAATTTAAATAGAAGAAAGGCTTGAGATTTCAGTACTATCTATGTTTTGTGGCCCCTTATTCAATTTATATAAAATACAAGGAATCCTTACATGTAAGTACCAACATTTCTACAAAGTAAGTAACGTAGCAATTATAAACTGTAAATCTTTTGAGTAAGAATGGGCTTAAACACAGCACTTTATAAATGTAAAGAAAATTCAGCAATTAAACTAAAATATACATTGTTTTTGTTTGGTTGGTTTTGGTTTTTGTTGCTGTTGTTTTTGAGACTGGATTTGTCTATGTAGTCTTGGCTATCCTGGAACTAGCTCTTTAAACCGGGCTGGCCTTGTGCTGTCAAAGCTCTGCCTGTCTCAGCCTCTCAAGTTCTCAGATTAAAGGTGTGCACCACCCCTGCCTGGCTAAATACATATTCTTTAGAACAGGAAATATCGCTAGGATATAATAAAATTGTAGAAACAATATATCTTTGTTACCTTTTTCTCTAATTTTATAGTTTTAACATGTAGTTTTTCTTTTAATAGTAATAATAAACTAAGCATTTTTTGTGGAATTAATATTTAAATATACAAAAATTATTTGTCAATATGTTTTTTGAAAAGTTTTAGAAGACAAATAATTCTTATTTCTGCTATTTAACTTTAAGTGTAAATTTGAATATTTTTACAGTAGTCTAAATGCTGAAATTTCAAAGAAGGAAAAATAAAAGTGATATAAATTGGCATGTTCTATCTATTATTTTAGAATCTTCCAGAACAAGTTGGAATGTTGCTTGTTATTTGAAAGACTGGCCCTGTCTCTTCCCACTCTTGCCATATGGGAAACCATATGCTCATAATTCTCTTCAGTTTTTTTTTTAAGTATCAGTTTATCTGAGAGTTCTTCCCTTACAGCCTTAAACCACATCATAATCCTCTTCCATTTATATCTTTTCAGTTTTATTTGCAAGGCACTACAATAGCTCGATTTGCTTTCCCTGTATTTTGTGCACTGCAAGTGCAGGGATAAGAGGATCATGACCCTTTTATCCCTAATGAAAAGAAGAGGGCAATGGGTGTCAACAAGTTCAGTCAATATCTTAAATGAATGTGAACCTTGCATATAGAGCTATCACAGCATCGTTAAGAGTCCTGATTCCACTAGAATTGTTGAACATTCTAAAACAATGCAAAAACATATTGCTTCAAATACATTTTATAGTTTAAAAATTCCACAAGAAGGGATTTCATCTCTAGTACAGTAATCCTAGTCAATAGCCCAAGCCTGAGAAGGTTCTAATCTTTAGGGTGAACCTGGTATCATTTAGCTAAATGGTCATATTCTCAAATTTCCTTGTATAATATTTGTATTTATACTTATAGAACTGAATTGCTTTAAATATTTGTCACAGAAGATCCTGTTTACACTGTGCAAGAAGTAAATGCAGAGATATATAATTGGCTAAAATGCAGAGTCAGAAACTGAATGCTCAGCCTCAAGGACCATGTACATTAACCTTCCTCCAACCATTAAGGGTCAGGGAACATCATGGACTAGGGGCCAGAAACAGAAACAATGAAAGAGGTGATGGAATGCTGTGGAATGCTGTCTTCTCAATATGACCTGACATGGCTATTGGACATAGCAACCTGCCTGTCTCAGACCTATTTAAGGTCTAGTTGACTAAAGCTCTTCATAGGTGAGGTGGGGTAATTCAAGGTCCTACCTCTCAACAAGGAGCTATTGGCAGTGGCTAGTTGTTGGAGTGGACAAAACATTCTTTAATGAGGAAACCCTGATAGGCTTTCCATGATCCTATGGATGTTTTCATGCCCACATACAAAACGGTAATCCTACTGGACTTAGTGATCACTCACACACACACACACACACACACACACACACACACACACACACACACGACATGAAGTTGGGAAAGTTTCTCTTAGGCAGTATGTAGGGGCAGATGAAAGGGAAAGACGGAAAGGGATACAATCATATTTCATTGTATACACATATGAATGTTTAAAAAATAAAGAAGAATTTTAAAAATGAAATGAAAAATAATATCCCATACTCATATACATAGCATAGCAACAATTGAACTCACTGGGTTACACATAATAATTAAAATTTTGATTTGTGTGTTTAGTCATCTGTTATCTAGATTATCTAGTCCCAAATGTTCTTAGACCAAAGTTGTCACATTAAGTCTAGGAAGCCATTCTCTATATCACTGAAATGACCACCATGTCTGTTTCTATTTCAATTCCATAATGTGATGATTTCTATAACTTTATACTGTACTTTTTAGCAGTGTAATGTCTTTTGTTAAGGATTACTTTAATGATGAATAAGTTGTTTCACATACATTTTACATTTTTTTTCTGTAGAAGAAGATATTTGGATTTAGCAGAGATTATATTGAACCTGAGAATCACTTTAGATTATGCTGATGTTTTTAGAATATCAATTCTACCCATCTAAGAAGATGTGGTAACTTTCCATTTGTTTGTAGCAGGTTCAAATTCTTTTATTAATATTTTATATATTTGAGCAGATAAAAATTCATTTATTTGATTGAATTTATAGATAAGACTTCATTTTTGTACAATTATAATAAAATTATCCTCCTAATTTATTTTTCAAATAATTTATTGTTAGATTATAGAAATGCTGCTCAACTATATTCCTATGCTTGCTTATCATATCTAAGAAAACTATGATGGAGTCATTAAGATATTTTATGTAGAGATGCATGTTGTCTGGAAAACAGAAAAAAATATGCATGATATTCTTCTATTCAGGAACTTCTTTTGTCTACTTCTTTAGGTTAGTTCTCTCAACACACTATTGATCAGAATTTGTAAATAAACATCTTTATAATACAACTGCTTTTACATGAAAAGCCATCAACTCTTGATTGCTGACTGTGTTGCCTTGGCCAAACATTATGGTAGGAAACATTCATTTTATATCCTAGTTGTCAGAAGTTTTTAAAGTGAAAGCATTTTGAATTCTATGGAATTAATTTTTCTGCACTTATGGAGATGATGGTCTGATTTTAATTAAACTTATTAATGAGGAATCACTTTTTATTGGACAGAATATGTGGAATCAAATTTCATCCCAGGGATAAATTCCTTTGACTATGGTAAATTATAATTTTCATAGTCCGTATAACACAGGATTATAGCAAATGCGTTATAAAGAAGCTTGGTAGAATTTATAACTAAACTAGCTTTGTCTAATTTCTCTTTGTAGGAGTATTAATTAATTACTAACTTAGCTAAGAGGTTTTTCAGTGTTTGGATTGCATTTTTATCAAGTGTAGCTTAACAATATCATTTAATGATTTAACCAAAGTCATTAAATTTGTTTGAAGTAGTTTATAATATAACTTCATTATTCTTTTAGTGTTGATTAGACTAAAATAGGAAAACTTCCCCTTTTTTAGATCTTGGAAATTTTTATGTTAATTTAACGTATCTTCTTTTACTATCTTGTAGCATTTGGGACCTTGTTTTTCTTTGTGAAAATTATATAAACTAAAAACCATCCACTTTTCATACTAAAGTTATGGAAAATAATGTCCTCTATATCCAAAGCTGGTATTTATTTATCCAAAAACAAGTTTCCATTTTACCCCAAATATTTAATCTGTGGTAAAAATTGTTCTATATTTCTCAATTTTATGTTTATAGTATCTCTAGAGTCTTATGGTGAAGTTTCACTCATCAATTTTATATTGAAAAATTGGGTTAAGAATTTCATTAGTCTTCTTGGTGTGAGTTCTCTCTGTTTTCATTCAACTTCCCCCTTCTGTATTTAATATTTCCTTTCTTTACTCTTCTTTGCCACAGATAATTTGGTATAATCTTAGGTCAGAAATCTGACAACTTTAACCATTCTAACATATGATATCAACTTTTCCCCTTCCTAGTTATAGCTTTATTTATATTAAGTAAGCTTTACTATGATTAAAGGTTTGCTTTTTTTTTTTCATTTATACAAAAAAAAAATCTAGCTTACCTTCAACATTATATTTAAATTACTACCCATATTTAGCATATTTTTGGTATCTCGGACTCAACCTAGGTTTAATATTATAGAAAGATGATATTACAATAATTTTACATTTTAAATTTTACTAAAATGTATTGTTTTCAGAGTAGAGTATATTTTAATGAATGTTCCATTTACACTTGAAAACAGTAGTGAGCTTTAATGTTTTCTGAGGAAGAATTGTGCATAATTGGTCTTAAGTTATGTGACGATGGAAGAACTAAATAGTGCTTGTTTGTTTGTTTGTTTTTCTACCTAAAGGTATAGTGTTAACTGTGTGTATATGTATATGTGTTCAGGATTGGCCATTTGACATTTGATGACCAACTGGTATACTCTTCCTGGAGGAAAATTATTTTTCCTGCCCTCAGTCTATTTCTTTGGGATTCTGCTGTATACTGAAGACCAGCTGAGACATTCAGATACATGGACTAAAGAACTACTAAATTCTTGGATTTTTCATTGGTAGACAGTCATTGATGTAATAGGTAGACCACAGCCTGTAAGTCATTCTAATATATCTCCTTTCTATATTTATATTTATATATCCCTTTTCTATATTTCTATATTCATTCTATAAATTCTTTTACTCGAGATAACCCTAGCTAAAATAGAATATAAGGTAAATAATGTAACATAGCAACTTGATTTCTATAATTTCCAACTAATTTCATAATTGCTATCATGATACTCACAGACATGTGGCTCTTACCCTCTTCACAGAAGCTTTTTTGCAACAAATAGAGACCATGGCAGAAAGAGGAATTGACTATATCAATGAACTCTAGTATGTCTAACCACATATTGACACATCTATGACAAAATTTCCTTACCAAGTTCCGGGAAATACTGTGAAAAAGGGGATGAAACAAGTGTAAGACCAAAGTGCCAGGTATGTGCTGTGAAATAGTGTCTTCTATATAAAATAGGAAAGCTGTACCCAGAAAATCTAAACAATATGGCTGCCTAGCAAGAAATTAAAAATGACTATCCTCATTTCCACAATATAGATGGTTCCATTTTGCTGTACCTCCAGCACCATTTAATATATTTCATTGTAGCAAAACTCTAAAACAGCCTACCATTTATAACATAAATGTCAAACTTTTATAGATATTTCTTTTTCCCTATTTTCTAGATTCTGATAATCAACATTCTATCTTTTGCTTCTATGAATTTATTTTAAATACTTTATATGAGTAGAAACATTCAGTATTTATCCTTTGGAAAGTTCATTTAATTTAGCAAATGTTTTTATGATCACCCATATGATATAGATGTTGAAAATAATGAGGTTTCTGACTTTCTGGACACTAAACAACCTTCTCATGCTTTCTGTTTGATGTTTTAACAGTGTCTATTGTAAATCTGACTGGCATTAAACTTGTCGTGTTGAGGCCGGCTTCATATTTCTGATCCTCTTCCTCTCTGCTTTAGTGCCTGGGCTTGTAACTGTGCAACTCTTCACATGATTAGTGCCAATTTTTATTTATCTATTTATCTAGTCACAGTAATTTGAGTTGTATGCATATCTAGATTACTATGTATATGGGGGCTAGGTTTCTAATATCTTGAGCTCATCTATTTTGGAAATACTATGTAAAATGGGATTGCACAGACAGGTTTGATTATTGATGAAATCCCATATGGTTTTCTATGATAACTCCATTTTCACCATACACTGGCTTTTTAAAATGTTTTCTCACAAATTCTGAATGTCAAGTGAAATCCTGATGATTTTATTCCAACTCATAGTATAGAAGATTCCATTTCACTGTCCCTTTTGCATCACTTAATATTTATTTCTTATATTTAAATAATGACTATCTTGAGCTGAAGAGATGGCTCAATCATTAAAGGTTAGACTCACAACTAGAATAATGATTATCCCTATGGACAAGGCAAGACTGCTCCATCTCAACTGACTTTCTTTTAAATTTCTGGGCTATTTGGTGAATGTTTAAATTTTTTGACTTAAATTGGTTGGCTTTTGTCTATCAGCTTTGGGAGAAATGTTTATTCCAGTATTATACTAATTTTACAATAAATAAGATTATTTGTCTTAAAATGAGAAATATTCCAGTAAAACTAATTTTGTGATTTTACTACTGGTATGTATCTCTAAAAGAACTTCTGGAAACATTCAGCTGAAATTGCTCTGTAATAATAGAATTGTTATGTATTATGAATGGTATATAGTGGATTTCACAAAATGCATTATTTTTTTAAAGAGCCTAGTTTATGCCAATAATAGAGGCAGTGTTTACTGAGAGGTGAAACATATTTCTCGAAAATTGTCTTTACATAGAGAATAGAAAAGTGTCTTAATAAAAGATCATGATTCACTGGATACAGTAATTACATGACTTCAAATGACATGCTGGCATTAAAAATATACTCTATTACTTAAAAAATGAACAATTTTCATTTTATTACATTGTCATGACTAGGCTTTTCTTGTAAATTAAGGGATGTCAGGTAGTAACTGCTGAATTTGCAGTGAAGAGAATGTATAAATATGCACCAAGCTCTTTTATAAACTTGAATGAATGTACCAGACATTACAATTTCTGTGTAAAATTGAATGAGGTTTTCTAGCCATTACTGCTTCATTACTCTGCTGAAATTCTGTTTTATTAATAGTATGTACTGGCACTTTTGTGTGTAGTCAAAAATTTGGACATCAAATAAAATCTAAATGATGAAAAAAAAAAGAACAAGTATGAATTAGTGCTTAGCACAGCTTTTTAGCATTGTTGGACATTTAATATACTTTGGATAATTAATGAATTAACAGAAATAAGATAATTAATGAATTAATAGAATAAGAGTTTCATTCTTAGCCATATTTCTAATACTATATATCTAAATCTTCATATTTATATTCTAGTAAATGTTGCTTTAATTAGGAGTTTGATGTTACAAATCCTCATTTTGCTTAATTTAAATAGTAACTCTCTATGAGTACAAAGATAAGCAAAAAAGTAATTCCCAAATTATCTTAATACATAATTGTGGTGGTATTGTGTTCCCCAAAATACTATGCACCCTAATAAACTTATCTGGGGTCAGAGAACAGAACAGCCACTTGATATAGGGGCCAGAAAATGGTGGCACACACACTTTTAATCCTATCACTTGGGAGGCAGGGATCCATCCAGATCTCTGTGAGTTCAAGGCCACACTGGAAACAGCCAGGCATGGTAACTCACGCTCAAGAAGTGAGCTTTAATCCCAGGGAGTGATGACAGGGAGCAAAAAGGTATATAAGACATGTGGACCAGGAGCTAGAGCTGGTTAAGCTTTTAGGCTTTGAGCAGCAGTTCAGCTGAGATCCATTTGGATGAGGACTCAGAAGCTTTCAGTCTGAGGAAACAAGATCAGCGGAGGAACTGGCAAAGCGAGGTGGTTGTGGCTTGTTCTCTTCTCTGATCTTCTAGTGTTCACCCCAATACCTGGCTCCAGGTTTGTTTTTATTAATAAGAACTTTTAAGATTTATGCTACACATAATCATATTTCAGTTCACATTTCTGATTCTGTAATGCACTTTTATCCCTAATTTTAAAGGAAAATAATGAAACAATTTGCTCCAAAACATTGGATTAGTTATTTTAATCACAACTCACTTTAAAGTTATGCTTGGATATAGGATGAGCTGGGATGTGAACTTATAGTTTATATATCCAAACATTTTTCTCTTTATTGGTTGTTTACCTAACACTTGGAAGAAGTTTACATTCCATGAAGAAAGTTATGAAGTCTAAAGAAATAAATGTACTTAAATAAATTATGTTAAAAATTTAGTAAACTATAAAAACGTATGAGTATAATAGACTTTTGAGTTAATATTTAAGAATTATGAGTTTCTGTGAAGAGGTCTGTGCTCATTATTAAAACACGTTTTGTTGTTTGTGGTTTTGAAAGAGTGACAGTTTCCTCAGATAATCTTCCTATATACTGTCTTATACGAGGCTGTGTGCTGCACTAAATACTTAAGTATTGTATAAAACTGGCTTTCAGAAATGCCTTGCATTTGATGATGCCATTTTGCAAAAAACATTTGGCTCTATTTTGACTTCAGATGCAAAAGCAGGATGACTCTGGGCCCCATGTACATAAACACTGCTCCCTGTTTATGGAAACCTGTGCACAGACTGCCAATGTATTTACGATAATAAAAATGCACTACTTTATACAACAATCAAAGTAGATTGGAACCATACCGGCACAGGGGTATACTTGTACTCTATCAGGAAAATAGGCCCAAGAATTAATGGAGCACAGCAGACCAAGAGTGTATCACCCTCACCAAAACCCTAGTAAAGGCACAATAATGATATAGGAATGCCCCCATGACATATTATCTGACTCTAGGAGGCTTGTAGGTCCTGGGATCACAGATAAGCACAAAGGAACCAGGAATGTTACACACAAAGGTTGTCTTTTTGAGGAGAGAGATGTATCACTATTTTCTTCCTTGAAGGCTGGAAAAAGATAAGGTTAAGAGCCAAGTGGCCTCTGTGTGGCCTAGTGATCTGTGTGGCCAAGATCAGATCCTTCCGCACACACCCTTATCTTGGTCTTGCTTTCCCAGTCAAGTCTCTAGAGCATATCTTTATAAAAAGATGTCACTCATGCTTAGATGATAGGATGGCCAAACACCCTAATTGTCTTGTTAGAAACCCCATTCTATGACGGAGGGAACTGGATGCAGAGATCCACGGCTAGGCCCCAGATGGAGCTCCGGGGGTCCAATTGGCGAGAAAGAGGAGGGTTTATATGAGTGAGAATTGTTGAGACCAAGGTTGGATAAAGCACAGGGACAAATAGCCAAATGAATGGAAACACATGAACTATGAACCAAAGGCTGAGGGGCCCCCCAACTGGATCAGGCCCTCTGAATAGGTCAGACAGTTGATTGGCTTGATCTGTTTGGGAGGCATCCAGGTAGTGGGACCAGGTCCTGTGCTCAGTGCATGAGTTGGTTGTTTGAAACCTGGGGCTTATGCAGGGTCACTTGGCTCAGCCTGGGAGGAGGGGACTGGATCTACCTGGACTGAGTCTACCAGGTTGATCTCAAACCTGGGGGGGTCTTTGCCCTGGAGGAGATGGGAATGGGGGAGGTATGCTGGGGGGAAGGGGAGGAGGGCGGGAGCGGGGAGAACAAGGGAATCCGTGGCTGATATGTAGAATTAAATTATATTGTAAAATAAAATTAAATTAAATTTAAAAAAAAAGAGTTTCTATGTTATGTGTTAAGCCTTATCGTGCACATGAGAATGAGTTAAGTATTAGCAGGAAACTTTTTTTTACAATTGTGCTGTGCTTAAATAGTCCTAAAATAAGCTACTTGTGGTCAGACTCGTGAAGTTTGAACCAACAGTGGTCACTGAGTCATTCTGCTTGCCATAGTGTTCCCAGAGACTCTAGCCTCTGACTGTGTTTCTCAGGACTGACAGTAGAGTACTCCCAACAATTCTTTCAAGGCTCAACTCAAATGAGTCATCAGTGCTAATGCCACTCACTCCATTAATATTTATCTTTCTACCTGTTAATCTATCTAGACTCATTCCTGAAAGTGGCTTCCTTGGCTTTTGAGGTCCTGCTCTTCATCTGTACAACTTAGCCTTGAGGCTCCATTCAGTGCTGAAATTCCAAGGCTGCTGTGTCCAGAGCAGCTCCACACTAAGGTGTTTTTGTTTGTTTGTTTGTTTGTTTTGTTTTTTGTATTTGTGTCTGATTCCCACAGAGACTTTGATTCATAGTCAGATTCCTTCTCTACTGCTGATAAGATGCTCTGAGCTCAGTAGCTCAGCTGCAGCCACTTCAACCTCTGTTTATTTAAGTAACCATTCATACTTTATATTTCATTTTATTTTGGAAGCGAAAAGCTGATTGTTTTTTAAAATTCTGAATCAAATTTAATATTTTATCTTTAAAGTTACATGTTTTTATAAGTCAAAGGTGTTTGGTCATTTTCTACAATTTTGTTTTGTTGACATGCAAAATAAGTTTACTAATGAAACTTTCATATATTTTCTTTTGGTTGATCTCCCATTCCTACCCCTGCCTCCTGCCTCCTCCATCCCATCCAGCTTGTGTTTTCCCACTTTCAGTGTTTCCTCTTTTCACTTTTGTATCATATCCTTTTTATGGCCGCTGTCATCCACTTCTTTTAAACCACCTTTCTCCTTATACTGACGGGCCTGTTTTTAGTTTAATGATCTATACCCACAAGTGCCCCAACACAACACACACAGACACACAGACACACACACACACACACACACACACACACACACACACACACACACACACACACACTTTGATACAGTCTTCAGAAGGAATCTGAGAGAAGCTCCCCAAATTGTTTTCTATGCAAGTTAAAGAATTTAAAGAGCTAAAAATCAGGAAAAATCTGAAGCACAGCAGGTTTCACCCGAGAAATCTCAAAACCACAGACAGAATCAGCAGTAGAAAGGTGTTTATTGGGGTGAGTAAAAACACACATGCCACAGACACAGAGAATAAGACCCGAAGCAAAATGGACAGTATTCTCAGGAAGTAGAAAAGTCCAGTCTCTTCTAGAGAGCTGGGGTTTAAAGTCTCTGAAGAGTTTTCCTCCATGTATTTGGTGTTGGTCAGGTTGAAGGAAGATAGGATGGTGATTGGCCCAGAACTGTTGTGGACTTCTCCCCTTCAGGTTTTGACCTCATTGAGCTAGTCCATAAGCAGGGGACGCTCCTGAGAGACAGGAGCCTACAAAACCTTTGTTTTAAACTGCCAGGCTTTGCCTCAAGTCAGAAGGGTAACAAAGAAGCTGGCCTCCTTTATCACCTAGCCATGACCCTCTGCCTATCTGTTGGTCTAACTCCTAGTCTCTGAATATCACAAGCTAAGATGTACATATTAGAGATCATATGGCTTTTTATATCTTAGCCCTGGTTACTATAATTTATATAATATTTCAAATCCCATCCATTTTACAACTAATTCATAATTCAATTTTTCCTCATGGTAAAAATACACTGTGTGTTTGGAATGTTTTCATTTTACAATCCTGTGTTGGTTAATAAATATTTATGCTGATTCCATTTCCTTGGTATTGTAAGCACAGCAAAACAATGAACATGGATGGTGTAAGCATCCTTTTGGTAGGATACTGCAGAGTCTGCTGTGTTCTGTTTACAAAATTTCCAATCACCTAGGAGGTGGTAGAATTAATAGATGTGGAAGGATTCCCCCCACCATCACCACAAAATTGTGGGTGGCAGAGGTCTCTGACTGAGATCCTAGACTAAGAGAAGAAAGGAAACTGAATAGCAGTTAGCATCCATTCATCTCAGTTTCCTGACTGGGACACAAGGTGACAAGCTGCTTCAAGGTTCTGCTTTCACTTCCAAACCAAGATGGTCTGTACCCTTGAAGTATAAGACAAAAGAAATCAGTTCTCTCTTAATTTGCTCTTGACAGAATACTTTAGCAGCAAAATGGGACAAGCAAACATCTAAGATACAGTCTTTTGTGTATACGAGGAGGAGTGGTATAGCTGATCATACAGTAATTAGGTCTTCAATTGAGTTTTAAAAATTTCTACACTGATTTCCACAGTGACAATGTTATGCTCCTTCATATTGTGGATCAAAGTTCCTCCTTCTGAACATCCTAACCAACATTTTGGTCATTTGTTTCCTCTATGTTTGTCATTTAGTCTAGGATAAAATGAAAACTCAAATCAGTTTTAACTTGCTTTTCCCTAATTTGCTTTTCCCTGACAGCTGAGGATTTTGAATGTTAAGTATGCATGTTTGTGTGTGTGTGTGTGTGTGTGTGTGTGTGTATTTATGTTTTTTTTTTCAGAAATGCCTGTTCAATATACTAGCTCATTTATTCTTTTAAGTTATTATATTTTGGAGTTCTTATACCTATATTAGATATTAACTTCAAGCCTGAAATATAGACAGAAAATATATTCTCCTTTTCTGTGTGTTATCTTTTTTCAGGCAGAATATAAAGACAGGGAATATTAATGATGTGTTAAAAGGGGAAGGATCCCTCAATCTGGAATATGTGTAAACTTTTCACTAATCAGTAATCAAGAAATCTAATAGAAATATCAACTACTTAAAGCTCTTCTCCTTCCCAGATAGAAACATACAATTTCCTAGGGATCTCAACCAAATCCCTATAGACAAGAGTAGAACTTCTACTAATCATCTTGTGCAACTCCATTGGCTCCTGTTTTTACCCAATCAATTTTAATTTTACACATCACATCTGCAGAGCCTTCCTATAATGTCACTTACAAAAGAGAACATAAATTTTAAAAGGTTTTTCAGCAATAATTTTATAAGGAAAATGTAAGTCACTAAAATGATATATATGGATAATGCTATGACACACATGACTCTCCCTTGAGGAGCCCATACACATATGGTTTTGCTTTTTGTGAATCTATTGGAGAAACTTATATCCATGTGCTTGGTGTGTCTTTCTTTCTGAATATTTCTTTCTTAACTGCTGTGCCTACAGTCTATATTAAAATATATTTAATATAATCTTTAGCTATGTCTCATACTGACTAGTCCTAAAATTACTCTCATCATCAAAGCTATTATTTGGTTTGACCTGAGTTGAGGTCCTTAAAAGATTAGAGAAAATCCTCAGCTGAAGCTGGATTAACTTTCGGGCACTGTGATATCTGGGTTTGTTCTGCAAGCCTGCTTTTGTAGCGGTACCATGCTGTTATTTCTGCTTTTGCTTTGGTTATCTCTTTCCTTTTCATTTCTATGTGGGTTTTAGTTTTGTTATCCAATCTCTTAAAAAATGTCATTGTGATTTTTGTGGCAACTTGACTGACTCTGTAGATTATTTTTGTTAGGATAGGCATTTTTACAACATCAATTATGTCATTCTAGAAGCATGAAATGTTTTTCCACCATCTCTTGTCTCCCTTATTTTTTTTTAACACTGGGTATTAGTGTTTAATTAGTTTAAACTAGTATTAATGGGGTATTTTCTTATTTACTTGTGGTAGTTTGAGTGGAAATGACTCCTGATATCTCATTTTTTGAAACAGTTAGGACATATGGCCTTGTTAGAATTGGTGTGGCACTGAGGAAGAAGTATGTCACTGGGGGTGGGCTTTGAAGTTTCAGAAGCTCAAGGCAATCCCAGTGGTTCTCTCTCTCTCTTCTCTCTCTCTCTCTTCTCTCTCTCTCTCTCTTCTCTCTGTCTCTCTCTCTCCAGGCTGCCTGCCAATTGAAATGTCGAATTCTTAGCTCCTTCTCCAGCACCATGTCTGCCTGCATGTTGCCATGTTCCTCCTGTCATGACAATAATGGAATAAATCACTGAAGTGTAAACCAGCTGCAATTAAATGTTTTTTTTTTTTTTTTAAGGTTGCCATGGTCATAGTGTCTCAGCCCAACAATAAAACTCTAAGATGTTAGTTAACAAGTTTGTCATTTCCATAAAGGAATGTATTGATTTTTGAATGTTGATTTTGTTTCTCACAGATTTACTGAAGATATTTATTAGATCAAATGCCTTTTTCTTATATTTTAGTAAAGTCCATAGGATTTTTTAGGTACAGAATACTTGCATAGCTATTCTGTATCATTAATCACTACATCTATATAGAAATAATTATGCTGTATAATATAAGACCTGAGAGATAATAGTGATTGAAGCAGGAAGTTGAGGCACATAAACACTAGCTTGTAGGATATATTCAAAATGGTAAAGGCAAGGGGATGAGGAGTTTGAGGCCAGTCTGGCCTTATACCTTTAAGAAGCTGGAAAGATGGTACAGTTTGTAAAATACTTCTCTTGCAAGCAGGAACACATGAGTTTTGATATATAGAACATACAAGTAAGTCAGGTAGTATCCCCAAATCCCAGTACTTGGCAGGTAGATATGAAGGTTTCCCAAAAATTCTGAGTAGTTAGATGAGCTGGAATCAACAGATTCCAGACTTAGGGGAAAATCTTGTTTCTAAATAAAGTGGAGTGATAGAGAGAGAGACACCTGAAATAAACTTCAGGCCTCTACATACATGTGCATGTATATACATGTACATACCCACATTCCTACAAGTGCAAACACACTAGCACATACATGCCTACTACATGCATAGACAGAGACAAAATAAGTGTAAGGAATTCAAATCCCATGTTTGCCAGCTGCCCTCTATCCAGGGAAATGGAAACTAAATAGCAATTTGAGACCAAAAGCAACAGTGTAGCTTAGAGATTCTGAATTTATTGTAATTCTGACTTGTGGAAATATATAACTGAGTCTGTTTCTAAAATAAGACTTTCACAGTGACTATCTTTTAAAGAGATTTTAGGTTCATGAAAGGAAAATGGTATATTAAATTTTGTTGTGTCTTTAAAGAAAAACAAGTGTTCCTAAACCCACAGTGGCTTGTAGACTGACTTGATGTCATGACCCCATTTTCTGGTGTGACCTAGCTAAGGATCCAGCATTTTTCTCTAATGGTTGTTTTATCTTTTGTCTTTCCTATCTGTTTAATCTAAAGTTGAATAGGTAAACCTCAATTCCTCTTTTGTCAAGATACTGTAACCACCATAGTAAGGATCATACTGAAAATATTGCTAATTATGGACAAAATTAAAAGTCAATTATGTCATCACAGAGAAATACTAGTCCAATCTCCCAATCATCCTAGCATCTAGTGCTTAGAGTCGCACAGCAAATAATTTTCTGAAAGAGAATTTGGTTATTTTTCCAAGCTTAAAGTCTAAGTGCATAGCACAACTAAAAGGAATAACATGTCTAAGGAAGTGCAAGTTTGTAGCTGAAGATTTTCCTGTGTCCCCCCTGGCCTGTGGTCAGGACAAATCTCTCTCACCTGCTGATTCCGCAGCTGCTCAGACCCAAATAAACACACTTAGGCTAATAGTATTTTTAGACTATGGCCACGGCAGGCTTCTTGCTATCTAGTTCTTATAAATTAAATTAACCCACATAAAACTTTTTTGTGTCCTCAATGTTTTAAAATCCAACTATTCCTATAATTGCTGGCGTGTAGCCACTGGGTGGAGTCTGTTAGACCTACAAGTGTCTACTTATTTAGAGAAAACTAACTCTTCCTTCAGTTGCTGTCACTTACTGATTGTTTCTTGGCTAAGGGTATGATTTCATGTCTAGTTTGTCCCTTTTTCCTGGAATTTTTGCTCTGGATTGGATGAGATTGCACAGGTCTTATGAATTGAATGTGAAACTTCCCTATTGTGCCCCCCAAACACTGTTTATAATTGTAGGCAGCCATTACCTCTGATTTTTACACTCCTTTTTAGTTCCTCTTCCAAAATTATTCCTGCACCATGGGGGGAAAAGGGTATAACACAGATATTCATTCCAGTTACAGCTGAGTACTTTGCAGTCCCTTATTAACTGCACTACAGTCATTTGTAGGTCTCTGTGCTAATTGCTATCTATGGCAAAAACAGGCTTCTTTAATTGGATTGAGTGATGTACTAATATGTGCATAAAGAAATAAATCATTTTGAGTTGGTTTACTACTGATTCCCTTTATTAGAGAAATAGTGGTAGGTTCTCTCCTAGGACCTAGCCTCTGCTGTACCAAGATTTTTGGCTCTGATAAAAGTACCAAAAGCTTGTTTTCCACATTATGGAGCATATCTTAACACACTCACACAGTGGTTAGCTACCCACATCCCATTATCCCACTGTTGTACCAATAGGCATTCCTCTTACAAGGCCAATCAATATTGTTTCAGAGTTAACAGCTTTCAGAGTTACCAGCTGGATAAATTTTTTTTTTAACTTTTCTCCTCTGGTAGGAGGCATTACTTAAGCTACAGCATGAAAGATACCCATTAGAAATAAAGCTTCCAGGTCAGTAAGAGTTTGATTTTTCTATATTTTATAATATAAGGATGTAACATCTTCAGTAATAAGGTCTAACTATCAAATTTTAGAATTCAATTAAGAATTGCAATATTATGCAATACTTTGGGGTTAGGTGAACTGACTGCCCAACAACTTCAATAAAAATAACCTATTCCATCTATTGGGGTTTGTATTGGCTAACCCAATGTATCAATTAAGAGTATTTTGACTCATAAGGTTGTGGGAGACCTGCCCCCACTTATTTCTACTCTAGGGACTCTTGAAGAGAGAGGGATAAGAGCATTAGGTAGAAGTATACAGGGGAGAGAAACATAAACACAGGATAGCCTCGGGTGGGTCTGTATCCTTATCCACAAGCCCCCACTGTTTCTTCTAAAGGGCTATTTACAGGCATGCCAAGGGGTGGAGCAAAGACTTTCCCCTAGCACAGCCAAGTGCAAACCCTTCCAATCACCTAGTAACCATGTACATGATCAAGAAACCCTCTAATGCAGCTTTGCTGGGTAAAGCAAGCTCAGATCTCACTAGGAACTTTTGTGGGCCACCATGTAAGATAACCCTAATTTAACTCTCTATATCTATAGCTGTATCTATATTTATAGCTATCTTCATATGTGTGTGTGTGTCTATTTCTATCAATCTATTATCTATCCATCTATCTATCATATATCTATCTATAATCTATGTTTATAATTTTGAGGAGTGTTTTAGTAATTTTGTATGACTTTTACAGCTATTTATCCCTCCACATAGCTTTTCTTTAACTTGTCATCCAATATTTTGCTTAATTTAACTCTTCCTGTTCCATTATTCTACTTTGTTGCTTTAGTTTTTCTGCCTTTCCCACAGTCTTTGCCTAGCCACGGCCGATCAGGTTTTATTCATTAACCAATCGAACAACTTGACACACAGACATCCCAGCACAGCAAGTGCAGACCATCTCAAACACTGCACTCAGGCCCATGGTCCTAATCATCCTCTATACGGACCTGCTGGGTAACGCCACAAAGAACCCAAGAAGGGCTCCCACAGGACATACAGAACATCCCACAGCACTTCCCCTTTTCTTTTTTTAAAAAAAGGAAGGTTTTAACTTTTACACATCTCCAAAGCCAGCTTGGTATATTTGGGAATTTGGGCGTAGCTTCTCTTAACTACTTTCTGCTGGAGGGGGGCGCTGTATCTTATGGGGATGCAAAGAAAATTTTAGGTTCATGGAGTAGTCCGTGAGACTGTATCGTCTGAGCCAGTTGCCTTGAAACGATTCTGGATGTTGGATCATCCGGGCCATGGTGTCATCGGAGACCTTTCAGGGGGTCTTGGCTGGTCAAACTGATGTATCTTAATCTGGAACAAATCCATAGCCTCTGGCTTTCTGTAGAGACAAAAGCAGAGTCTCCTTTCCAAAGTAAACATCCTTATATCCAAATTTTAAAGCCAAGGTATCTTTAATATATACATATTGGTTTAACTCAACATCTTTTACAATCAAATGTTTTTCTGCAGTTAAAATCCAAAGACAATATAATCCAAACTCTCTGTGTGATATCCATCTTTACATGGCTTATTTCTTATATTACTTTTACTTTCTCTTTAAAGACTTTATTTTTTTAAACTTTCTATTTCTTTATATAACTGTCTATGTTCCTTTTCCTCTCTCTTCCAAGCCTATGTACATTTTTACACACATTGTAAAGCATTTAAAGTCTTGTTCCATCTGAATCTGTCTTATTGCAAACTTATTGCTTTAAACTGTAGCCTTCTAAGCCTGAAACAGCTCTGTGGCTGCTGGCTCCGCCCCTTCAGCTTCCCAACATGGCGGTGGTACGTTTTCCACCAGCTCTGGGAGCCATCATGGGTCTGTGCTTTTATCCAAGCAGCGTGTAGCCCAGAAACTTTTTTTATTTTGTAACTAGCAAAGGCTAAATCCACACGCAGCTTAATGTGCACCTGCAGAGGCCTCATTCCCGCCATACTGCAGGTCAAGCACACATGCCAGGAACCCACCAGTAACTCAAACCGGCGGCTGCCGCTCATTTGAGAGAGAGAATTAGGAACTGTGGGGCGTTTACCGACGTCACTGTTCTGGAGAACTTAAAGACGTCACCGCTCCGTGTGTTGAGTTCTGAATCCTCTTTACCACCACGCGAGGATTCTTCTCAGATCACACTTTATTGGAGCGCCTCTTGGTTAAGGGACTTTGTCTTTAGTATATTTTTTTTTTTCTTTTTTAACACCGGCCTTTATCCCTGTTCATTTGTCCTTTTTCTTTAGTCCCTCTTTTTTTCTTCCCTTTTTTTTCTTTAGCCCTTTTTTTTCTTTAGCCCTTTTTTTCTTTAGCCCCACGTTGGGCGCCATTTGTAGCTCGAGTTTTTTCTGCCTTTCCCACAGTCAGGACAAATCCTTGTCACCTGCCAGTCCCACAGCCGCTCAGACCCAACCAAGTAAACACAGAGACATATATTGCTTTCAAACTGTATGGCCGTGGCAGGCTTCTTGTTAACTGTTCCTTTATCTTAAATTAACCATTTCCTTTTATCTTAAATTAACCATTTCCATAAATCTATTCCTTAAAGCAATCCATTTCTACAAATCTATACCTCGCCACGTGGCTGGTGGCTTATCAGTGTCTTCACATGCTGCTGGTCATGGCGGCAGCTGCAGTGTCTCTGGTCATTGCGGCGGCTGCAGCATCTCCTTCTGCCTTTGTGTCCTTTTATCTCTCCTCTGTTAGTCCCGCCTATCTTTTCTGCCTAGCCACGGCCGATCAGGTTTTATTCATTAACCAATCAGAACAACTTGACACACAGACCATCCCCCAGCACAGCCAAGTGCAGACCATCTCAAACACCTGCACTCAGGCCCATGGTCCTAATCATCCTCTATACGGACCTGCTGGGTAACGCCACAAAGAACCCAAGAAGGGCTCCCACAGGACATACAGAACATCCCACAGCACTACTTTCTGCCCTTTTATCACTTCTTGACCTTGACATCCTTCTCTCATATTCCCTTACTAATTTTATGACCGTGAGTATTTAGATGAAGCATGCATATATAAATATTGAGAGAAAACATGAAATGTTTTTTTTTTTTTTTCTGAGGCTTGGTTACCTCACTCAGAGTGATTATTTCTAGCTTTATCTATTTACCTACAAATTTATAATTTCAATTTTTTATATAGCTGAATGATATGTTATAGTTTAAGTGTCACTATTTCATTATCGTTCATCAGTTTATAGAAATTAAGGCTTTCTTTGTTTCCCATGTATTAGCAATAAAGTAGCAACAATCAAAGATGAAGCAGGTATGTCTGTAGTAGAATATAGAGTTCTTTGGGTGTATGCCTAAGAGTGGTACAGATGGACACATGGTAAATCAATTTCAAGCTTATTTTCAGCAAACTCTACACTGATTTTCATAGTGGCTAAACCAGTTTGCACTCCCACCAATGATGAAAATTCTTTTCTACATTCTTGCCTAACTAAAAGTATGTAGGTACATGATTATGTACATACATGTAGAGGTCATCAGTTGATTTTGGATATTATTCTCCAATGCTCTACACTTGATTTAATGAGGTAGTATCTCTAGTTGAACCCAGAACTCACTAATTACAGCTAGTCTAGCTCACAAATTTACCTTGCTTCTGGAATCCCTTGTGTCTGACTTCCAAGTGCTGTTATATCACACAGCTCTCTTGCTTGCTTGCTTTTGTATTTTAACATGGGTTCTTAGGATTTGAAGTTCATAATCTACACTTGATTGATAAGTTCTTTTTCTATTGAGTCATCTCTCTAGCCATTCTTTTGCTTTTTGGGGTAAGTTTTTACTTGGTTGCCCAGGGTGATACAGAAATCACTATGTAGCCCAGGTTTTTCTCCACAATATGACCCTCCTACCTCAGTCTTCCAAGTTTTGAGATTGTAGGCTGAGATCCAATACCATGTCTGGGATCACAAGTTATTTAAGTTTATTTAATTTCTAGTGGACTGTGTTCCCTAAGATGATTTTTCCTCCCAAATATAATGTAATAATCAAGTAAGTCTGGTAGAAAAATTAGTTGCTCTTGTATATAGATACACTAAATATCAAAGGAACTTTTCTTACTAGAAAAACTCTCCTTTCTATAAATGTGTGCTTTAAAATTGAAATCTAGAGCCTGGAAGATGAAGAAGTCAATAAACAACTTTTTGTAAGCTCAATGACCTGAGTTCAGATCCTCAGAAATTATGTGAAGCCTGCCTAGTAGCAGAAGTCAGCCTCCTGCTCATATAGCAGGATGAGAGATGGAGAAAGAAGAATCATTGGAAGTTCACAGGCAGTGATCAAGAGAGTTTGCCTTAAAGGAGATATAAAGCAAGAACCCACACATGAAATTGTTCTCTGCCTCTACACATGTTGTATGAATGTATATACCTGTATTAACAGACATGAACATGCACACACAACAAAGATAAAATTTTGTAGCTAAAACAAATTTATCTGTATCATTTTTTTAACTAATAGTGAGCTAAATTTTAATCATGAAAACACACTTTTGAATTTTACTAATGAATTGTTTTGGGACCATATGGGTAACTAATATCTTTTAAATTGGGCTTGAGACCTGATCAACAAGAGAGGAAAAAACAACAACAACAACAAAAAACAAACAAACAAACAAAATAACATGTTGGCTCCTGGAACCCCAACCAACTACTAATCAGGACAAGTGAAGTCAAGGATCTTAAAGGAGAACCAATAGCTCCTACATTACTAAAGCAGCACAATCCTTAACTAAATTCTAAATACTTGCTTTTACCCACTGATAGCAATAATCTTCACTTCTCATCAATAAAACTTCTCTTTGCAACAGATGGAGTCCATGACAGAAAACCACAACCAATTGAGTTACAGAGTCTAGTCCCAGTGGATAAATCTAAACAGCATCCCTGAACTAAGGCTCCAGGAACATTGCAGAGGAGTGTATGTAAGATTGTAAGATCCAGTAGATCAGGGAATTTGCTGTGAGATTGTGTCTCCTAGTAAAGCCAGAAGCTACGTCATAAAACCTCACCAACATGACTAACTGAAGATGACCTGAGCAGTGACAACAATATGCTTAACAAAGTGAATGAGGAAAAGTCAAATAATCCTGTTACATATGACTATTCAACACCAACTTCATTAACTTAATACTATTCATTTAAATTTCTTTAGTATTCTTCATTGATTGATATTACATCTCTTTTTTTTTGTAACTAGAAGATACTAAAGTTATTAGATGACCACAGGTTGTTTGTCTGTATAAAATATATTATATATAATAATATAAAGGAATTATTAGACCTTCCAAATATTGAGAATTATGAAGAGCTATCATAAATATGTATGAGGTATTAATTGTGTGGACATTCATTTTGACTTTTTAAATTTTTAGAAGTATTGTAGATATAGCATATCTTAAAATATGTTTTGCTTTATTAGAATTTATCAACCCCTAACAATGTCAGCAATATCAGGCAATTTTATGTTTGCTTTTATTTCAGTCTAATAGGTGTACAGTAATTTTTCATTGTTTAAATCTTTCCTATGAAACCTGTCATATTTTCATATTGTTGTTTGCCATATGTATTTCTTCTTTGTTATTATTCAGATCATATCTCCTTTTTAATGATGTTAAAACTTTTATTTATTTGTGTATATAATCTCTTTATAAGACATGGCTTGGCAAATGTTTTCTTTAACTCTAGGCTTGTCTTTCTAAAAAACTTCATGGATTAATTTTTATTTAGTAAAATCCAATTTATCAATATTCCTTATCAAAAACATGCTATTTTTATTGCATTTCAAATTTAACCAACAAATTAGATCATTTAGGTCTTCTGCATTGTACAATTTCATAGTTATACATTTTAAATATTGTGCTAAACTCCATTTAGTTGCTTTTGGAAAGGGCGTATAATCTGTATCTAGATTCATGCTTCAAGGATGCAATGTCTGGATATTTCAGCAACACCAGTTTGAAGAATGGTTGATCATTACTTCTTTAAATTATCTTTCTCCTCTGTGAAAAATGACTTTGATATATTAATGTGGGCCTTTGGTTTTACTCTCTTATATGAGCCTATTATATGTGAAAACATATAGTGATTATACACCAGGGCAAATAGATTAATATCCCAAGCAGAACAGTATACTTATATTTTAAATCTATGAGCTAAAGATCCTAACAACTTTTAAATGTAAAATGAATATCAAGAAATAAAAAACAAGTCAATGACGTAGTTTTTTTTTTGTTGTTTTTGTTTTTGTTTTTGTTTTTTCGAGACAGGGTTTCTCTGTGCTGGTTTGCGCTTTCTGAACTCACTTGTAGCAGGCTGGCTCGAACTACAGAGATCGTGCTCTGCTCGAGTGTGGGATTTTAAACTCATAGACTTAATAGGTTATTGTTAAGTAGTCACAACTGCAAAATACCAGTTATACTAAGAATGTGATTTAATCATAAAGGACAGAAGGATCATAATCAAATATGAAAAAATAATCAATTAAATGATTTGTAGGAGGAACTATCTTGAATCTATTGATCATTTGGAGAAGATGATGATAATTTTCAGTAATATCTATTTTCTCTTCAGGGACAATGTAATTGCTTTCAAGTATTATGTCCTAAGTCAATTTTTCAAAACTGTGAATTTATTATTTTTGCTTGGACATATAACTTGCATTTCCATTAAGCTCTGTATTGTGAAATTTTTTCTACAGCATATTTCTCCTTACCAGTTCAGAATTAGCTATAATAACATATGAGGGTCTAAGTTGACCATGATGCTTATCAGTTTCTTGTAGGTGGAACTTTCTGTCCCACCAGCAACTCCCCAATACCCAGCAGCCACTTCCCAAGCTACCCTGCAGAGGGTTATATTAATTTAAATGCTGGACTGGTAGCTCAGGCTGATAACTTACTAGCTCTTACATTTAAATTAACCCATAATTATTATCTATGTTTAGCCAGATGGCTAGGTACTTTTTCTCAGTATGACATTCTCATCTTACTTCCTCTGAATCTGCTGGTGACTCCTTATTCCTACCTTCTTCTTCCTAGCATTCTTTAGTTAGTTCACCCTGCCTATACTTCCTGCCTGGCTACTGGCCAAGCAGTGTTTTATTAAACCAATTCAAGTGACAAATTTTTACAGTATACAAGAGGATTATTCCACAGCATTTCCCCCTTTTGTCTAATTAAAAGGAAGGTTTTTTGCTGTGGGATGGTCTGTATGTCAAATTGCTCTGATTGGTCAATGAATAAAACACTGATTGGCCAGTGGCTGAGCAAGAAGTATAGGCGGGACTAACAGAGAGGAGAAAAGAAAGAACAGGAAGGCAGAAGGAGTCACTGCCAGCCGCTGCCATGACAAACTGCATGTGAAGATGCCAGTAAGCCATGAGCCATGTGGCAAGGTATAGATTTATTAAAATGAATTAATTTAAACTATAAGAACAGTTAGCAAGAAGCCTGCCATGGCCATACAGTTTGTAAGCAATATAAGTCTCTGTGTTTACTTGGTTGGGTCTGAGCGGCTGTGGGACTGGCGGGTGACAAAGATTTGTCCTGACTATGGGCAGGCAGGAAAACTCTAGCTACAGTTTTTAATTTTAATATAGTTATATTATACACAAGAAAAAATGGTTAAGTAAGAATTACAATAACAATACTGAATCCATTTGCAATTGGCAAAATTAGAAAAAATACTTAATTATCTATCTTATCTTGATGAGTCTCATGTTTTGTATCTAATTTATTTTCTCTATAACTAAGAAAAAACTATAAATTATAACTATTTAGTCTTCTGCTCCATCAAAGATCCCAGAAAGTTGAAATGTTACTTAACAACAGGAACCTCAAGCTGTCTGGACTGTCCACCAAAGTTCCTCATCATGGTTGGGACACCCATCTTGGGCCTACAGGACTAGAATATCTGGCAGACTTCTCAGGGAAGCAGGAAATCTGAAGAACTGTACTAGCAAAGTTTTTCAGTCACTTTCTTCTTTTCCCTGCAGAATATCTGGCAGACTCTTCCCTGAAGCAGAAATGTGGAAGGACCACCCCACCTTGTTTTGGCAAAGTTCAGTAGCCATTTTCCTGTGGGTCTGCATGTACAGCTTATATAGAATATACTCAAACAGTGAAGACAAATGCAGTTTCTTTTTCAAATGGCTAATCTTGCCACAATGAAAGGAAATGCCTATGGAGTTTCTTCAATGCCCATAATCCTTTTAAAATGTAAAGTGGTCCTGCCAGGAGCAGATGTATCTCATTGTCATGAAAAATCCTGTTAACAAAACATTTGAAATGCCATCTTCTATACATCTTTGAAGTGTTTGAAGACCATCTATCTGCCTAAATATATCTGTATATGATCTTGAAAATGTACCTAACATGACTATAAGATTGACTATTATAGATGACTAAATATGATTCTGTATTTCATAATTATATATTACATTTTGAAATAATCTCTATAAGCACAATACCCCAAACAAGAGCAGAAATATACACATAGTTTAACAAAATTAAGTTAAAATTTGTATCAATAAATCAAAATCTATACTAATGTAAAATATGTAAGCTTAATAGTTGGTTTTTGGATTAAAGTAGATTTAATAGTCTATCCTTCTCCCCATCATAATAATCTACCCTTTTTCCATATCATAAAAATCTACCCTATTTTCCCATTATTTCTAAATCATACCCCCTTTCTTCTTCTTCTTCTTCTTCTTCTTCTTCTTCTTCTTCTTCTTCTTCTTCTTCTTCTTTCTTTTTTTTTTTTTTTTTTTTTTTTTTTTTTTTTTTTTCTTTCTTCTTTTCTTCTTTTCTTCTCCTTCTCCTCCTCCTCCTCCTCCTCCTCCTCCTCCTCCTCCTCCTTCTTCTTCTTCTTCTTCTTCAATTTTGGTTTTTTGAGACAGAGTTTCTCTGTGTAGCTTTGGTGACTTTCCTGGAACTCACTATTTATCCCAGGCTGGCCTCAAACTCACAGATATCTAACTGCCTCTGCCTCCTGAGTAGTGGATTAAAGACATGCATCACCACTGCCTGGCCCCCTTTCTTCTTTTAGAACGAGATTGACTATGATGAATGAAAATTTGTAACCAACCATTCTCAAATGTAAACATAACATAATCAATATTTTGGAAATGTAGATGTAGATTTCTAGCCATCAAAAAATTTAAAGACACACAATAACATACATTACTCTCTGTATTTTCCATCTTTACATGGATTATTATATATTTATTACTTTATTACTTTTTTAAGGACTTTCACTATCTTTTTCTTTTTTTCTTCCAAGCTCTTGTGTATATTTTTAAACAAGCTGTAACCTGCTTAGAGTTTTTTTATTTTTATTTTTTTTTTTGGTCTAAATCTGTCTTCACTGAATATCTCTTTTTCTGACCACATGAACATTTAAACTGTTAAGCCAGAATTGCTAGGACTAAAGTGACCAGACAAAAGAGGCTGGCTCCACTCAGTTCCTTGGTCTGTGAGAGCTTAGCTATAGTCACATTTACCGCCACAATTCTGGGGAGTTTTTGGATCCACACTGTAACCAAGTAGAACATTGCTGATTGTTCATAAAGCCCATTTAAGTGTTCAGTAGCAGGACCTCCCAAAAGAGCCATCAGTTTTGTCAGAACAAACCGAAGCCTCATCTCAAAGGAACTGCTCCTATGTTTACTGCGAGCAAACAGAGCAAACCAAGAAAAGCAAATGTTTTCTTTGATTTTGTCAAATACAAATGGACTAGATATTGTAAGTGTAATTCTTACTTGACGACTATTTTGTTATTTGTAATTTTACCAGTGTTAAAGTTAAAACTTCTTTTTTGGATAGACAGAAATTGGGAAATTCTGTGGGAGGAACTTTGTTTAATCTGTGAATGTGTGTTGCTCTAATTGGTTGATAATAATAGCTGATTTGGCCTATAGCCAGGCAGAATAAGGCTGGGAAGAAAAGCCAAATGGAGACACAGAGAGAAGAAGGGTGGAGTTGAGAAACATGCAACCTAGCTACTGAACAAGCAGGATGTGTAGAAAATGAGGTAACAATCCATGAGCCTGTGTGTGTGTGTGTGTGTGTGTGTGTGTGTGTGTGTGTGTGTGTGTGTAGCTTTTTGATATAATATATAAATGAATAGGTCATAATTTTAGGTATTGACAAATTAAACTCAAGGAATACTGTATGTAAAACATACATGTAGAATATTGATAAGTTTTGAATATGATATATTTTGAAGTTTACTTTTTTCTCACTTGATCCATAGTTTACCACTGAATTAAGCAAGAATAATTTAAGGACATTATTGCAATGCTCAAGGTGATGGATTTCCTTACCATGTTTTAAAAACTAGTTTGAGGGAAATAAATCTATAAATAATGATGATAGAAAACTTAACAGAAACACTACTAGACATAGTTGAAGACTAACAATATCAAAGGGAGCATGGAATGAACTTAAGATTTGATGCAGAATCACTGACAATCATCATCCCCCTAACAATCATGTAGAATTACTCACAATCAAATAGCTCCCAGTTGAAAGAGCACATCAGCTTGTAACCCAAGGAAAAGTCAGTTGTTTTATTTTAAAACTCAAGCACAAAAAGGTTATATAACTGAATGAAAACAAAGGCATGACTCTAGAGTGAGTGGTTGAAGAAAAGGCTTATTGTAGATACGAGGGAGAGAACACCCAGACATACCAAGAAGATTCCAGGCTGAGCATGGCCCGAAGAACAGACTGGGTCATGAAAGGTGAGAGAAAGTGGGAGAGCTGGAGAAGAAGAGGAGAGAGAGGAGCAAAGAAGACAAGAGAGCAAGCATCTGGGACCCAAAAGGGCACATAGCCACAATGTTTGAGTTCTACAGACTCAGAAGGTAGGGGAGGGGGAGGGAAGCCAACACCTGTGCAGTGCAGGTGTAGAGTAGGAGCATGGTAAGAAGTGCTAGAAGGAGCCATCGACACTGAGAGAAAGTTGGCACAGGATTCCTTGGGACATGTCAACCACTACTTAAAAGAAAATAATTCGAATTTGTAAATACTAAACAATAAAAGAATATGATTATACTTTTGAGAAAGGTTTAAAGATGAACAAAACAGAATATGTGTAGTTTTATAAATTAAGGGTACATGATTAAACGTGTCTATTTTCCTTAAGGATTTATTTTTAATTTTTTTATTTATTCTTCTAAATATCTTTTAGAACACTCTACTGGCAATGTTCCATATAATCCAGAATATGAATACATTACACAAATAATCAACCCAATTAGGGAATTTTAAAACTGATGGAGAACTTCTATAAGTATGTTTAATAAGATGTAAATAATATTTTTTCTTGGACATTATTTAAACATGACTGTATTGCTCTATCATTGAAATATCAATAATTATGAGCTAATTACTTAATTTAAGTATATAAACATTTATCTATCTTTGGCTTTCTTAGACATTAATTCTTTCTCTCTCTCTCTCTCTCTCTCCTCTCTCTCTCTCTCTCTCTCTCTCTCTCTCACACACACACACACACACACACACACACACACACGAAAAAGAAAAGAAAAAAAACACATATAAAATCCATTGTCATTCATCTGATTCTTGTGAAATAAGAACTTTAAAGAAATAAAAAATTAAATATAATTTCCTTGGGAGCCAAAGTCTATAGTACATAGACTGCAAGGGAACACAAAATAGTTTTCACTGTCCGTGGCAATCAAAAATGACTAAGTAAGGAGATTAAAAAAAAGAAGAGGAAAGATCATGAACCAATTTTATTACCTATCTAAAATCAGTCCACTGTCAGTATACCCACACAAGCAAATGCAATTTTCCTTTTTCCATCTGAGCAGTAAATATACACTAAAGCATGTAAATGTTACAATGTCTTGTCTAAAATTGCATAGATTAAAAAAGTAATAATATGATAAATGGTTTCATAAAAAGGGGACTGAGGCTGTATTATTTTGATTTGTTTTATACATGTTAATAATATCAATATCTTCAGTGTAAATGAATTGTTTCATCTTAAAAACATTGGTAAGAAATTCTATAGTCTCATGCTGGAAATTTATGCTGGGGACCTGCATATAAACTCCCTGTCTAGATTGTTGTCATTAATTTTAGATGCAATATATTTGTTTGTTTGATAACAATTTGACAATTAATTAATGCAAAAACCCTTCTACAATATTTCATGCATATTTTGAATGTCAGATGTGGCTAAAGGTATTTTCTGATAGATCAATCACACAGATAATTGAAATTATACTTTTAGAACATAAATTCATAATCTATAAAATGAATTGCACTATAGTCAGAAGTTTTCATGTGTCCCACCTAGTTTTGCAGCTGCTCAGTCCCAAGTAAACACACAGAGGCTTGTAATTAATTATAAACTGTGTGGCCTATGGTTTTAGCTTCTTGCTGGCTAGCCCTTTGATCTTAAATTAACCCATTCCTATTAATCTATATGTTTTCACGTGGCTGTGGCATTACTGGTCTGCTGGCTTCTTCTTGCTCCTTTGGCAGTGAGCTGGCATCTTCACAAGTCTGCCCTTCTATCTCTTTTGGATTTTCCCACCTGGCTTCATCCCGCCATGCCATAGGCCAAAGCAGCTTTATTTATTATCCAATGGAAGACATACATACTCACAGCAAACAGAAAAATATCCCACAGCATTGCACAAATTCTAAATATTAAATAATGTAATAATAGCAGATTATAGTATAAAAATAAGGATATGGATAACAAATGAGTACACATTTGTTGACCTTATATTAATATTAATATTACTAATACTTCATCATATTATAAAACTAATATTTTAGACTTAATCTTTCTGATTGTTATATAAGTTAACAAATTATTAATATGATATCCCCACATCCAGTTTTACATTTATTTATAAATTAAGAAAATATTATTAACTATTAAATGCTACCCATTCATACCATATTTAATGTTATAAATGCATTATGATGGCTGGAATATTTGTTCTCATACTATGTAAAAACACATGAGCAAAGCAATATAGAGAAGGAAATACTTATGTTCAGGAAGTCTTCTCTAATGCCAATGAGTTCAAGTCTATCCCCCACTTTCTCTTTTATCAGGTTCAATGTATCTGGCTTTATGTTGAAGTGTTTTTTGATCCAGTTGGACTTGTGTTTTGTGAAAGGTGATAACTATGAATCTATTTGCCTTCATTTATATGCAGACATTCAGTTTGACCAGTGCCAGTTGTTGGAGATGCTATATGTTTTCCATTGTGATTTTTTTTTCTGGCTTCTTTATAAAACTCAGCTGTCCATAGTTTTATGGATTTATGTCTGGGGTCTTCAATTTGGTCCTATTGATTAACCTGTCTGCTTTTATGCCAATACCATCTGTTTTTTATTACTATAGCTCTATAGCTTTTATGCCAATACCATCAGGTTTTTATTACTATAGCTCTATAGTACAACTTGAAATTGCAAATGCTGATATTGCCAGCAGTTCTTTATTGTTCTGGATTGTTTTAGCTATCCTATGATGAGGGATATCACTCTATATGCTGTAAATATGTTTCTCTGATTGGTTGATAAATAAAAAACAGATTGGCCAGTAGCCAGATAGGAAGTATAGGCATGATAAGCAAACAAGGAGAATTCTGAGAAGAGGAAGGCTGAGTAAGAAAACACCAGCCCATCATCCAGGGAGCAGCACATAATGGCATACAGGTGGAGCCACAGAAAACATGGCAACATATATAAAATTAACAGAAATGGGCTGAGTTTAACTGTAAGAGCTATTCGGTAATAAGCCTGAGCTAATGGCTGAGCACTTTTAATTAATATAAGCCTCTGTGTGTTTACTTAGGTCTGAGTCCCTGCAGACAAGGCTGGACACAGGAAAACTTTCAGCTACAATCCTGGAATTTTTCTTTTTACATATAAAGTTGAGAATTGACTTTTTAAGGTCTGTGAAGAAGTGTGTTGGAATTTTGATAAGGATTACACTGAATTTGCAGATTGCTTTAGGCAGAAACTAACATTAACAATTGATAAATGGGACCTGATGAAACTGATATGGGAAAAGACACTATCATTTGAAATAAGTAGTAGCCTACAGAATGGGAAAAGACTTTTACCAACTATATATCTGAGAGAGGACTAATATCTAAAGTGTGTAAGAAATCAAGAAACTAGATATCACAAACCAAATAATCCATCTAAAAACTGTGTGCAGATCTAAATAGAGAAATTTTCAGTAGAGGAAACCAAAATGTCTGAGAAACACTTACAGAAATGTACACCAACCTTGGCCATCAGGGAAATACAAATCAGAACTCTTCTAAGATTCCATCTTACACCTGTCAGAATGGCCAAGATCAATAACACAAGTGACAGCTCATGCTGATGAGGATGTGGAATAAGAGGAACACTCATCCATTACTGTTAAGAATACAACTTTAGCCGGGCGGTGGTGGCGCACGCCTTTAGTCCCAGCACTCGGGAGGCAGAGCCAGGAGAGATCTCTGTGAGTTCGAGCAGCCTGGGCTACAAGTGAGTCCAGAAAGACAAAGCTAACAGAGAAACTGTCTTAAAAACCAAAAAAAAAAAAAAAAAAAAAAAAACAACTTTAATAACCACTATGGAAATCAAAATGATGCTTCCTCAGAATGTTGAATATCAATCTACCTCAAATTTAGTTATACTACTCCGGGGGCATATACTCAAAAGATACTTCATCGTACCACAAGGAAAATTGCTGAAGCATATTCATTGCTGATTTATTAAAAGTAGAGAGAAACTTGAAACATCCTAAATCTTCAATAGATGACTGGATAAAAAAAATGTGGTACAGTCTTGAGCATATACCCAAAAGATGCTCAACAGACCACAAAGACACTTGCTTAACTATGTTCATAGCAGCATTATTCATAATATCCAGAACCTGGAAACAACCTAGATGTCCCTCAATTGAAGAATGGATAAAGAGAATGTGATACATTTACACAGTGGAGTATCGTTCAGCTGAAGAAAAATGGACTCATGAAATTTGCAGGCAAATAGTTGAAACTAGAAAAAATAATTCTGAGTGAAGTGGGTATTAAGAGTAAATTACAGGATAACCAACATAAAATCCACAGCCCTAGAGAAGCTAGATAACAAAGAGGGCCCAAAGAGGGAAGCATGAGTTTCCCTGAGAAGGGGAAATAGAATAGATCTCCTGGGTAAACTGGGGGTGGTGGTTGGGGGTTAGTGGAATGGGAACTTGAGGGAGCAGGTTGGGCTGGCTGTGTGCTGGAGGCAGGTTAAGGACAAGATTGAGGCAGAGAGTAACAAAAGAGATGTCTTGAAGGGGACATTGTATTTCAGGGTTAGGAAGAAATCTGGTGCAAGAGAAACTCCCAAAGAACCCAAAAGGATGACCCCAGCTAAGATTCCTAACATTATTGGAGAGGGTTCCTGAACTAGCCTTCTACTGTAATCAGATTGGTGACTACCTTCATTGTCACCAGTGAGATCATGACTTGTCCCTGGTGCTTAGCTGGCTTTGGAGAACCTGTCTCCCATGCTGAATTACCTAGCCCAGTCTTGATGCTTTGTTCCAGACCATGGGAGGCCTGTACCTCTCTGAATAGATATGGAGAAGGAGTGGATGGGGAAGGGGATAGAAGAGAGTCTGGGGTGGGGAGGCAGGAAGAAATGAAGGAGCAAAACTTGTTGGCATGTAAAATAAATGGAAAAAGTTAATAAAAATATTTTTACTGTTAAAAATGTGATACATTTACACAATAGAATATTGCTTAGCTCTTTAAAAAAAAATGACATCATGAAATTTGCAGGCAAGTGGATGAAACTAGAAAAATCATCCTGAATGAGGCAACACAGACCCAGAAGGATGTATATAGTATATATTCACTTATATGTGGATATTAGCCATTAAATAAATAATAACCAACCTACAATCTATAGATCTAGAAATGTTCAGTATATATAGAGGAAGGGACTAGGGAGGACACATGGATCTCCCTGAGAAGAAGTAAAATAGATTGTGTGAGTGGGCTGGGGATGGTAGAGTTATAAAAAATGGGGAGAGGAGAAAGGGAGACAGGGTTTAGAGACAGAATATTGGGAAAGACACCTGGAATTGAGGGCCATTTGAATAATGTTATGGAAATCTTATGCAGTAGAAACTTCCTGGAATATATAAAGCTGATCCTGAAAATGTCTCCAAATAAATGGGGAGACAGAGTCTCAACTGGCCATCTCCTGTCACCAAATGAGACTTTCTGCACCAGGACTGAGTTGTATTAAATGGAATTGTTGACCAAGGGGGTCCTGGGGAAATGTCAAACAACCCAGGCTGTTCCCAAGACAATAACTTGCTCTCTGCAAACTGACAACAAGGTTCCATTGTGGGAGCAAAACCCACACAAGTCATTGAACATGAAGGAATTGAACTGGTGCCTACATGAAGCATGCCCCCTATGATATAGTGTCTTTGGTGCAGGAAGATACTCTGTAGTCTACCAAAGGTGAAACATAACACCAACCCAAACACAAAAGTTTGAACCTACAATCTGTCCTGCATGCAATATATACTCAGGCAATGGTGGCCCCAGAATTCATAGAAGCAGTCAATGTTTGATTTGACTTAAAGCCCAGTTCATGAGACAGAACCCCATGCTGACACTGCTTGCATGACTAAGAACCACATACTAGATAGCCCAGAGACCAAGGCACAATCAAACATTACTGGTTTTAATAAAAATAATAGTATCAATAAAATGACTCCTAATAATATTCTGCTATACTCATGGATTAGTGAGTTGTTTAGTCATCGTCAGAGAACCTCCTTCTGCAACAGACAGGAACAAATGCAGAGACTCACAACCAGACATGACACAGAGAGAGGTATCCACTGAACACACAGGTCTCAATGGGATATCTCCATCAAATCCTTCCTGTCAGAGCTCAGGCAACCCCTCAGAAGAGGAGATCGAAAGAGTTTAGGAACCAGAGGGGATGGGGACATTAGGAGAACAGGGCATGCTGAATCAACTGAGCAAGGCTTATGTGAACTGACAGAGACTGAAGAAGCAAGCACAGGACCAACACAGATCTACACCAGGTCCCCCTGTATATATCATAGCTTCCAGCTTCATATTTTTTAAGGGAATCCTGAGTGTATGTATATTTGAGTTTGTATCTGATTCCTATGCCTGTTTCTAGAGCTCTTTTACTTCTGTTGGGTTGCTTGGTCTGGTCTCCATGCGATGGTTTTTGTTTTACCTTATTGTACTTATTATAAAATATTTTGTATTATATGGTTGTTACCTCTCAGAAGCCTGCTCTTTCTAATGAGAGTTGAAAAAAGAGTGAGCCAGGAGGGGAGGGGAGGTGGGAAAGAATGGAGAGGAGTGAAGGGAGGGAAAACTGTAAACAGGACATATTGTGTTATATAGCAATCTATTTTCAATAAAAAAATAAAAGGAAATATTTAATTTGACTCATGTTTTCAGATCATTATATGTCAGTAGGGTATCACTGATAGAGCAACTGATATCATAGCAAACTTGGAAGCACAGAGAGTGTTGTGCTAGAAAAAAAAATCAATCGTCTCCTTTATTCTATCATGAGTTCATCTCTATGAGGCAGGGCCACTCACATTCACAGCAGATCCTTTTGCCTTCAAAAATCTCTTCTGGAAATATGTTCACAGTGAATTACTGTACTAATCCTCAGGTACTTCAGAATTTGATCAAATTAAAAACAAGATTATCTACCACAGGTATGTCCACTTAACCTCATGAATAATGACCAATTATAATGCTTGGATTTTGATGAATTCATCCTATCTATAGATGTATGTTCCTATCATATTATAACTGCCTGTGATTATGGTATTAAGGTAAAATTTTAGTATGATATGAAATAACATTCCATTGTATCAATTAGAATTCACTGGCCTCTAGTGAAACATGAGGTCACCGTGGAGACATTCTAGTGAAAGCATATGATTTTCCATTGAAAACCATGTTCCTACATCTATGATACATCTTTTTTGTCTCAGGTTCTAATATTTCCTATTTAACACATTTCCCCACATTTCTAATTTAATTTGGTTAGCTCATACATAGAGGTTTGAATTTCCCTACTCTACTTTTGTTTTTAAGAGTACTATGATTTTTGGTTCCCACTTCACTACTGATGTAGGAATGTATATGGAGACATGGACCAAGGAGTGTGAGAATGATGTAATCATGATAGCTAATTCATTTTCTCATAATGGAGTATTTCTTTCTAAATTTCAAAGTCAATGGGGAGAGGTAGCCAAATTTTATACTTACCTAATTTTAAGGTTTTCATTACATTCAGCTCAGAAAATTGACTTACTAAAGTCCTCAATCTGTCTTTCTTCTTTTAGCCCCAGAACCTAAATATTCCTCACTTTATTAAAACAGGATTAATACTCTTCTATTTGCTTCTCTTAGATGAGTCATGCTGTTCTCAGAGGACTGTAATACCACCAAAGCAGGCCCAGTACTTCTTACACAATAATGACATTTGCAATAAAATCAGTTTTTCCCTATTTTGTGATATTTACAACTACTTATAAGAGAAAAATTTATTTAATTTTCTTTCAGTATTTGCAGGCAAGACAAGTAACAAATTTGAGTAAAACTTTACTCAAATATAATGGTATAAATAAATGTCAAAAACAATCTGATGTGTTAAAATATGTATGACTTTAATTATATAATTATAAATATCTTACCCATCTACAAAAATATATCTGTACCTTTGAAGAAGGCTTTTTATAAATATAAAAGACTGATATAGAATAAAACATTTTAAGAAATGCTAAAAATGAAAGTGTTCTTTGCAATATTATCTATGAAGAGATTAAAATAATTATAACTATGAACTTAGCATAAGTAATTACAAGTTTTCACTAACATATGAACCATAAAAATGTATAAAGACTAAATTCCGTAAAATTTCTATGTAAGTAATGATAATGTTGGTAAATATTAAATACTGTAATTATTAAATAAGACTTTGATAGGACTAATAAATTTCATAAATATTACTGAAGATAAAGTTAAAATAATATTGCTCTAATTTATAGAACTAGATAATAACATATTTCTTTTATTTTGTATTTTGTTTTTTGGGCTTTTTTTTTTTTTCGAGGCAGGGTTTCTCTGTGTAGCTCTGCACCTATTCTGGAACTCACTTGGTAGCCCAGGCTGGCCTCGAACTCACAGAGATCCTCCTGGCCCTGCACCCAAGTCCTGGGATTAAAGGTGTGCACCACCACTGCCCGGCAATAACATTACTTGATTTGTCTGTCTTTATATTTACCTATCCACACAAACTTGATACTTTAATAGTTGCTTCATAATCATCACGCAGACTTTTATAATGCTTTATCTCATCAACAGACCTCATTTTTTCCATTTTCTGTAAGTGGTACCTTAACTGAAAGAGTTGTTTAATTAATATTTCCAATCCTGTTCTTTATATATCATTTATCCTTGTATTAAAACTCATCTCATCACCAAGTCCTCTCAAGTAGAACAGCAATACCTGCCTCCACTTCTTGAATTCTGCCCCATTTATACTGCCACATCTGAGATCTAGCTGTACTGCTAGTTTTCCAGGGTTGTCAATAATTTCCTCACAGTTTCATGGCATTTTGCCTCTAATCATTTTTTTCTACAAAACCTTAATAACATTTTTAAATATTAACTAAGGACACATTGCATTTATGTTCATTCCAAATTTTCATCTTTATTAACCCATCCTCAAAATTTCACAACCCTTTTATCAATTTACAACAACCCAATGATCAGCTTTTCCACTCCATCTGAAGTCAACTTCATTTTCCACTATGTGGTCTAAGATTGCCAACTATGTGGTCTAATAATTCACCTGTTTAACTAGTAGATGTCTCATCTGAGGTGGAAATTTTCGGTTAAAATTTTAATCTTTACTTTGATTATAACATGGTGTTTGTGTAATTTGATCATTATAGCTTTTCTTTCACATTTCTAGTTGCATTCAATGTTTGTTTGTGTAGTAACATAAATAATATAGCAAGAAGTATGTTATTAGAAAATAATACTCATTGCAAACAGGAATTATTATGAATAAAACAGTTTTAAGTCATTCTCTTGTTATAAGATTTATAGATATCAACTATTCATTAATAAATATACTAAAGACATTTTAAGTACAAAATGAAACACTAAAGTATGGTGATATTTTATTTGTACTGAAATGTAATTTTAATTTTATGTTAATAAAGTTGCCCTGGGGTCAGAGCTATTAGAGCCATAGCAAGAGCGTGGTGGTTAGAAGAGCTAGGTAGATTTCTGTGTGTTCAGGATACAGCCAGTATGGAGACATACGCTTTAAGACTGGAGGCGGTACTTACAGCAGTGATGAGGCAGTCATGTGGTTGAGTTTACAACCAATGAGAAGGCAAAACAGAAAGACTATTTAAACACAAAAAAAAAAGGAAGTAGCTCGCTCTCGGGGAAGTTAGGAGCACTGCAGGAGGTAAGAATTTATCTCTGAGCTCTGACCTCTCGCTTTCTCTTTTACATTGCTCTGTGTTTTTTATTTTAATAAGACGATTGGTTACATCTACACTAAAGCATCATTTTATTATTGTATCACTTTGTTACTCCCCACTGACTAAATTTTATCATTAACAAAAAATCTAAAATACATTTATATCATTCACATAAATGAAGTAATACTATTTTATCTCCTTACTGTAAATAGGTGATTTCCCAGAAGCCAGAGAAGCCAATACATTAAATTAAGCTGTGAATAGTCTGTAAGGTTTACAATAGCATGACAATAAAATTTTATGTTTCTTCACAAACAATAGTGACCTTTAACTAACTTCCTTCCAGAAGAAAATGGAGAACTCACAAAGATAAAAAGGACCATTTGCTACATGCGGACAATTCTAGGGTGTGTCACTACTGCTTGAAAATTGCCACTTGGTCTGCCTGATCTTTTGGTGGTACATATTAACTCTCAGGGACGAAGTACTTTGAATACAGCTCACTTAATAAACCCTTGGAATTTATGACAATAGTGATAGATTGCTGTTAAATATGCATTAGACAGGAATTCTACAATTATTTTGTAGGTGGTTTGAAGAAACTGAAATGATAGAATATTGTAATCAGTTCTACATGTATGTGATATAAGATGATCTTGTCCGCTAGCACTTGTGTAACAAACCCATAATAATAGAACACATAATTTATGAATGTGTTTGACAATAATTAGTATAAACACACCGGTGTTTGTGTTTAAGACCCTAACTTTCTCTGTGTTTGTTTTTATGCACTAAGTCCTTTATGTAATAATAGTTTGCTGCAGGACAAAAATGATTCTGGTAAAGTCCTTAGCTCTTTCTGCCTGGTTTCAGCTTCCTTGCTTTCCTATGCAATTGGCTCTGAAGTACAGAATATCTAGTTTGGGGACCTTCTCTTTCTTTTTCTTTCATTCCCTGCTGGGCACCTATTCTCATTTTACCCCACTTTCACTCTGTATTTTTACTAGAACATCATTTAACAAATGGTTGGCCATCTGCTTTCCTGTATAGGGTGAACACCAGGCAGCCCATTACTTTTGAAAGCCTAGACAAAATTCCACCCACTAAAAGAGACTGACCTAATGCAGAAGAAGCCATTATTCCTCTTACTGGTGTCAAGGCACAGTATGAGAAGTCATCCATGTTTCATCATAAAGGGCACCTCCTTAGCTGAATGTGAGTGCACAGATAATGTGATGAAGGTATTACTTTCTTTCTGAGATCATTGATCTGTAGTAGAAAAGAACATTAGATCTCTCCAAAGCATCATTGTTAACACACTTGCACCCTTCCTGGCTATATTTTTATTACATAAGTAGCTTGAATTAAAAATTTTTCTTATACTAAAAAAAAAATCAATGTATTAGGATACATTATAAATCTAAACTTTGTGAAAATTCACAAATACTTGCTGATATTTTGCTCACAATGAGATAAATTATTCTGATATAATACAAAGTAGTACAGATAATAAAATGCACTGTTCATATTGTACATTTTCTATATCTTTAATAGTTTTCTATATTTCTACATTTTCTATTTCTTTGCATATCCATAATACTAATCCATTAAACAAGCAACCTAGAGCACATGCAAGATAGTTAAAAAATAAAATGAGGGCATTTTTTTTCATGCTTTAGAAAAAATGAGTCAGAGTGAGTCATGGAAGATTCCTGTACAAAAAGTACAGAAACAGACAGAGTCAGCAAAGGCTGGCACTGAAGTCAGTTTAATTCCATCTCTGTGGAAACTGCTTTGGGGTTTGATGAAACCAAGGTCTAGACCACTGCATAATTCTCCTCAAGTGGAAACTGAGTAAGGACTAAAGATATTTCTGCAAAAACAAAAGAAACAACCTAAAAGTCATGGATAACATTCAAGGATTTCTGGGGACATATTGACATCTTCCTTGGAAGAGTACAGTTTTGCCATTAATGCCAGCAGCTCTCCATATTTTCCCTCAAATTTTATCTTATTCTCTTTACATATGTGTGAATGAAAAGTTGCTTATAGATGTGAATATAATACAATGAAACAATATAGAAGAGCTCCACAGTTCCAAAAATTAGAAAAGAAGAACTAATTTTAAAGAAGGGAGCTTAAGTATTTTATCCAATAATAATTAAAGCAATATTATTAAAAGTATAGCAAATTGCTTCTGTCTACAAACCTCCATGTAGATGTAATTCTGTATGGTTTTATTAAATAAGAAACACAGAGCCAACTGCAGAGTTAAAAGCCCAGAGGTCAGAGAGCAGTAGCCAAGAGCTGAGACCATCTTCTTACCACCCACTGCCACTGCCGTCCTTCCCCTGAGAAAGAGACCCACTTCCTGTGTGTCTGTCTTTTTATTGACTTTGTGTTCTGCCTTCTCATTGGTCCTAAACCCAACCACATGACCTCCTCATCACTGCCTATCTATACAGACCTCCAGGTCTCTATGGTTGGTATTGAGATTAAAGGTGTGTGTCTCCACACTGGCTATGTCCTTGAACACACAGACTCTGTCTGCCATGTGATTGGATTAAGGGCGTGTGCTACCACTGCCAGACTTCTGCTAAATGGCTTGCTATTAGCTCTGACCCCCAGGCAACTTTATTTATTAACATACAAGTAAAATCACATTTCAGAGCAAATAAAATATCACCATACCTCCATATACCATATTTTGGGATATCTTTCATATTTATAGATAATCTCCACATTGTCGTATATGCTGGTAATTTTTATGGCAACTGGATATTGGCTAGAAATTGTTAGGAAGAGGGAAACTCAATTGAGAAAATACTCCTATCAGACTGAGATATGTTTAATTTTTTAAATTGATGGGGCCCAGTTCACTGTGGTGATGCCACTCCTTGCTGGTGGTACTATTGTTCCTTGGTCTAGTGTTTCCTTTTCAACTCTCCTCCATTGACATGAATTTTTTGTCATCTGAGAGCTGTCAGATGACATAAAATATTTCTTTTTCAAGTTGCTTTTGGCCATGGCATTTATCACAGCCATGGAAAACCTAACTAAAATATAGTGCACTTGCTGATGCATTCTACTTTTCTCTCTAGTGCTCCACTCTTTTTATAAGGTTGAGAAATTTGCAACAACTTTTATCTGGTAAGGATTTTTTTCACTGAGTGTTTTATAGTTATAATTAGAGTTTATCTGAAATAAAATAAATATGAGCAGACTCAGGACCACTTCTCTTAGACATAACTAAAATTAGAGTAACCCAGGCTTCTAGATGTGTTGAAGAGGACCAGAGTTGAGTTCAGTAAGGACACAGTGTGGTCAATGCAGTCAATATTTCTGTTCTCATCACCTGACTCCCCCAAACAATGGAGATTGTCAGTAAAATTAAGCCCTTGTAAATGACTGATGTTTTAATATCATTGGCAACACGTTGTACAAAACTTGTAAAGTCAAATTAATGGTGCACCATGACTGTAGATTCCAAGAGCTGGAAAGTGCTCATGAGTAATGGGTGTACTCAGAAAATAATGGCATAAGTAGTCAAGTATGCTCCTTTTAAAGAACTGTAAGGAGTTTGAGGAAGGTTGAGACATTTAAGGTTTATTCCAGAAATATCTTTATTTTATTGTTTATATTCATGAAGTTCAATGTGGAGACTCAGTGTGTACACTTGCTGTATGTTTTCAAATCAGAATAGTGAGCATTTCCATTTCTTTCCATATTAAGTTTTTTTTTATCACTGTATTTGTACATGTGTTAAAGCATATTAAGCATTTTGTTTTAAAATACTGTGAGTTTCGTTTTTGATGACTACTTCAGTAGTGAGCAATCTGGAATTGCTTCACTACAGAAGGGTAGGAAGAGCAAGCTTAATTTGACATCATCCATTACAGTGCTCTGCTGGACACGCTGTTCTTACTTGCTTGTGTTTGAGTGTCTCTCTATTTAATGATCCCTAGTACTCAGATTGCCTGATACTGAAATGCTGTGGGATGTTCTGTATGCTGTGAATATGTGTTGCTCTGATCGACTGACTAATAAAAAGCTGATTGGCCAGTAGCCAGGCAGAAAGTATAGGTGAGATAAGCAGACAAGGAGAACTCTGGGAAGAGGAAGGCTGAGTCAGGAGACACCAGCCTGTCGTCCAGGGGGGCAACATGTAATGGCACACAGGTAAAGCCACAGATCATGTGGCAACATTTAGATGAACAGAAATGGGCTGAGTTTAAGTGTAAGAGCTAGTCAAAAGTATGCCTCAGCAAATGGCCAAGCAGTTTTAATCAATATAAGCTTCTGAATGATTATTTTATGAGTGGGCCACAGGACTGCAGGGGCCTGACGGGACTGGAGAAAAGCTTCTGGCTACACAGAAAGTTTAGAATGATAACAAACTAGCACATGGTTTAAATGGTTATGAATCATAGTAAAATTTATTTAAAACAAATAATGTCCTAGCATATTAAACTTTGATTCAAATAATGATGTCATTACTAATTGACCAGTATTTGCTCCCTGTACTATAATCTGTTATTCAAAGACAACATGAATGTTTTTAACTCAGCTTGTAGTAGCTGAATGGAATAAGATTTTACCTAATTTTAATGTGTATTTGGGTTAACAGTTTCTTAAATGTCCACAAAGTAAAGAGCACTAGAGTACATATTTAAATTGCAAATTGAATATATTTACATAATTCTCCATCATTTGTGTGTATATAAACACATATCTACTCATTATTGTTTAAAGTGAGAGAATATGATGAAATTTATAATTTTTTAAGTAGTTCAAAGAAGTGCCAGGATTGCCTCAGTAGTATTATTTTTTCATAACTTTAGAAGAAAAAAAAACCTCTATTTTGGATTCAATGTTGCAAAATGTGTAATTTTAAACATTAATAAAAACTCTTTCATAATTAGTGATATCCAGAATAACTGATAGGAGAATGACTTTCTGTATGCTGTTGCTCTGATTGGTTGATAAATAAAGCCATTTGGCCTATGGCAAGAGAGTTTAGAGGCAGGTGGGAAATCCAGGCAGATAGATGGAAAGAAGAAAGGCAGAGTGAAAGAGCCACCAGCAAGCCGTCCAAGAGCAACATGGAATGGGATGCAGGTAAAGCCATAGAAAATGTGGTGATACATAGATTAGTAGTTATAGGATAATTTAAGATATGAGCTAGCTAGCAAAAAGCTTGAGCCATGGCCATGCAGTTATAATTAATATAAGCCTCTGTGTGTTTACTTGGGAGACGTGAGTGGGAAAGATTTGTCCCAACTGCCGGCAGGCCGGGAAACAGGAAATCTTGTGACTACAACCATCTCAGGTTCTAATTCCCTGTATATAAATCTCATACAATCTATATTTTCAATACCAATGCACTTTTTCATAGCAGAGAATCTGCTTGCTTTTTCGTTATGGCATTTTTCAATACAACGTTTCTTTGTATTTCCTTGTACATTTCTATATATATTCTTGTACAGTAGAAAGAATTTGAAGTGTATCATTAAGGTCACTAATCCATTAATCAAAGTTGATATGAAAATGAGTTGATCTGATCAAGTCAATTAAGTCTTAAAATAGAGTAAAAGAATTTTAGGGGAAGTGGAAAGATTTCCTTGTTGCTTTCTCTGGAGAAAATGATTATGCAGTAAATAATCATGGCAAAGTTTGGCAAGAAGTTTTCAGATGAAATAGACCCATCTGATTGTCATAAAAGTACATGCCAGTCCTACAGTTACAAAAGACTGAACTTTGCCAGCCATAACTGAGTTTGAGAGAAGTCTATGAACCCAAATATGAACCCAATGGGAGCAGAGTATTGGGTTTAAGCTTGAGATACATGTTCAAAGGATCTTTTAGTGTCCAAATCCCTGGTCCAAAGCAGAAGGGAGGTAATGAATCACAAAGAATTAAACCTTCCGTTTGTGATTATTTTTCAAGTATAGAAAATGAATAGCTAGAATATGCTGTGTGTGTTAGAACCTCCTTTTCTTGCCTGTGAATGGACTGCAGAAAGATGAATCTCACAACAGTGAGTAGATGTGAATATGAATGTGAATCTCCAAAGGAGATCAAAGTCCTAATGTACACTATTTTTAATTACTCATAAAAAGAATAATGACGGTTGGGAACAGATGAGTCCGTTCCACCCTTAAATGAGAAGCTCAGTTCTTCTTATGAAGAGAGAATATCCAGCAATAAAATGCACTTTTGTGTGGTGCCTATGGTATGGTCAGGCAAATGAGCACCAGAATGATACGAAATGAGAGATCTTAGGACCAAGAAATGGAATTCTGCCCACAATCTTACTATATGAAATCAAAGCAAATCCAAGTCCACAAAAATTCATAGGCATGCAAATACCTTTATTGGGCCTGAGAGATCGAGAGTATTGAAAGCATGTAGATCAAACCCAAGCCAGTGTTCATAGTTACTTATTAGCTAAAGATAAAAACAAATGTAAATGTTGAGATTAAAATGAAACCCTGAGAAAGATTTTTAAAAATATATAATATTAAATTCCTCAACTACGTTGCCATAGTCCTTCCAACATTATGTATTTAGTAACTATTAAATACAGAGAATAACATTTTCTATTATGTGGTAAAGGTCTCTTGAATATTATTATTTTTGCTAAATAAATACTTTCTTGAATGATTATTTTTCCTCCAATGTAACTTCCTAGAAGAACTCATTAACCATATCATATGAGATTCTGGATTGTGATATTTAATGTTAACTGTTTTTTCCTGTCTTTCATCCCCATTAAATTTCTTTTTCTGTATTTTAAAAAAAATATGCTCATAGGAGGTAGGTGATGGTTGCATATGCCTTTAATCCCAGAACTCAAGAGGCACAGGCAGGTGGATCTCTGTGAGTTTGAGGCCAGCCTGGTCAACAGAGCAAGTTCCAGGATAGGCTCCACAGATACACAGAGAAACCTTGTCTCAAAAAACCAATATGTGTGTGTGTGTGTGTGTGTGTGTGTGTGTGTGTGTGTTATAGATATCATAAAATATTCCTTTTTCTCATGAATATTTTATGATATATATATCATTTTTATCATTTTGAAATGTAATAAATACCTGTAATAATGATTTACTCATTTACAGAATTCACAGTTTGAGACTAGCTTTCTGATTGGCATGATTCAGACACGATTAAGCCAAAAGCTTCAGATATGGAAAAAATTGATTTATTCTGAAGAAAATTAATTAGACTAACCAATAATGCATATATAGAAATGTCTAAATGAAATTATCTCACCAAATTTCCATATTTGAGAAGGGATAATACAGAGAACTTGAAAATCATAGAGTTCATCCAGTAAAGCACTTGCCTTGCAAATGTAAGGACCTGAGTTTGCTTCCTAGTACCCACATGCAGTCACAGAAGTGGAAGCAGAGACAGGAGCATCCCAGGGGATCACTGGCCAGCCACTCTACTTACCTTACTGTCACACAAGAAGGTGGATGACATCTGAAGTAATGACATCCAAGGGTATCATCTCTCCTGCTGATGTGGGCGCACACATACATGCACCTGCACATCAGAACATATGTGCACAAAAGCTGGTTTATTATTTATATTTAATGGGTAAATTGTGATAGACAAATACGTGTGTCATTGGAGAAAGCACAGAAGACATATCTGCCTATATGCACGGGTGCATATTTCTTGACGGAATAACTATGATCTTCAGTGGTGTCCTGTTATCTCTTTACATCTGTGCTAGTTTATTAGTGCATTGTTCCTCCTTACGTGACTGTCATCACCTCACATCTGCCCAACTTATTTGCTGTTCAGTTTCTATACCTGTAACAATCTACATACTGACATGTCATTATGCATAAATGGATTTTTATTGCATTTAAAGGGATATTTGAAATCTTATCATACACCATGCATGCAAAAATTAAGTTATCCTACTCATTTCTTCAGGAGCTCCTCCTTTTTACAAGTAAGTTTCCAGTGTAGCATGGTGCCCGTTAAGTGTCAGATCTTTTTATACACTGAAGCTGTATCTCATGCTATTTGTTTTTATTTGTTAACTAATTTTGTGGAAGAGTTATAGGCAGGTGTTTAGCAGGAGGCCTTTGATATTGGTCAGTATTTTTTTCCTTAATAATATATAGATGTTGTAAATTTCAATAGCATGATGACCTTATTTAACCTCCACAGTGTTTCTTAGGAGGTAGTACATGGCATTGTCTTCATAGTAAGAACAAAGGGAGTTTTAACGACTTTCTAATGAGTGACTACCAGTCTATATTTAAAAGTTGCTGATTCCCAATTAATTGTTAAACAATAATACATTTAGAGATACTCTGTATCTACATACTATCGTTGCTTCCTCAAATTTTATTTGGCAGTTTGCTTTCACATCATGATTTCTAAAGACCTTTTGTTTTATTCCTTCTTTCTATAAGTTGGTACTTGACTTCTATCTCATTTATATATTCCCGCTTTAATCTTCGTATATTCACATACATGCACATGAGGCTTATTTATTCACAGCTACACTATACGAGTACAATTTTCATTCTTCATACATCCGATCTCAAAATTTAACCAATTAGAGTCATTTCTGATTGGATTCCATATTTTTGTTATGTCCCTATGACTCAGAGCTTTTCTTTAATTTCTGTTACAAACCAGTGTCTGAGGTTTGTTTAATTAGTTATATATGCCATTGTTGAAGCGGTTATCTGACTTAAACATATTTGTTTCTCTGTAAAATGTCAAGACATTAGATTGATCATTGACACTATAGCATTGTATTGTTAATTGTCTTCATCAGATAAAATTATAATTATGTATACTTTTCAAACTATCTACAAGTAGAACTAAATGCATCTCTCATCAAACAGTAAATTTTTACTAAGTTTCTCCATTACAGTTCATCCTTAGATGAACTGTATTTACTATTTTGGAGTCTAAAATGCACAGTTGTACCAGAACTGCCAATTATACCACAGTCAACAAACTATTAAGTATTCTTTAGTACTGAGCATAAAATATTAATTATTCAGTTCAACATGTATAATGTTTAATTAAAGTGTTTGGTCAAGAAATAGTCAAAAATTTAACATTCTAAAAAGTATCTCTTTTAAAAACAAATTTACACTATTTTACTATTTTCTATTCTCAATGACAGTGAATGAGAGCTCCAAATATTCTCCAGTTTTGTCACAGTTTTGGGACAGCATAATTAATTTTACTTTTCTAATGATTTTGTAATGATGTCTCACTGTGATTTTTAAAATACATTTTCCTGGTGAGGCATATTACCAAGAATTTTTCTAATGCTTTCTGGCCAATTATATGTCATCTTTGTGACATGTTCATTCAAGTATTGTGCCTAATTTTGAATATTTTGTTTTATATGGATTTAGGGGTGTGCTTTTATATTTTAGCAAAATATTTGTCTGTTGTATTTTGTAAGCATATTCTCCCAATATGTTGTCTGTATATTTTCTTCATAATTTGTTCAGTGGAGAGAGTATACTAATTTTTAATAAATTTAACTTTTTGCTTTCATTGTTATTAATTTTTATTTGTATCTAGGTTGTGATTATCCAGACACATGTTTTCCAGATGGAGAGGGAAGTTCAGAAGTTCAAAGTCATCTCTAGCTATTTAGTAAATTTAAGGCTATCATGAAATACATGAGACCCTGTCTCAAAAATATGAATAGTTTTATTAAATATAAGGCAAAGAAAATGCAAAATATCAGAAATCATAAAAAATGTAATGTCTGTGTTCTAGTTTCATTTCTGTTGCTTTCATAGAACATCCTGACAAAAGCATCAATGGGTGTGAAGGAGTTATCCAACTTACAATTCCAGGTCACCTGCCATCCTTTTTAGAAAGTCAAGGCAGGCATCCTTTTTAGAAAGTCAAGAAGCTGGTCACATCATAACCTCAACTAACCTCAGAGAAAAATGAAAGCATCTGTATAGCTTATTTGTTCTCATCTGTCTTTCAGTCGAAATTTCTATATGGTTTAACAAGCCTAACTAGGAAAGAAATAAAGAGGGACAACAAAAACTATGGCATCAGCTGCTGGTACCAGCCACAGAGCTCTAAGAAATCTGAGAGACCCGTGGACACACTAAAGGAAGATAGAGAGTCAGAAAAGGAGTCTGCAGAACCCTCAGTAACTCCAAAACCCTCAGTAACTCCAATGGCTTCTGGTAGCAGTTGGGTGGGGAAGGACTCACTTTTCTTTAAGGGGCTTGTCACAAGAAGTTTGACCATGCTCCAGTGACTCTATGGGCTACAGAAATTAGATATTCTGAGGGAGGGTGGGGTTATGGTTGAGGAGGGCGGACCTGGGAGGACTGGGAAGTGAGTATGATGGGGTGCATTAAGTGAAATTCCCAAATAATCAATAAAAACACTGTGTTGAAAAAAAAAGTTTTATCTAGCAGAAGGAGAGAGTCAAAAACTGGGCTTAATAGAACTGCAAACACAATAGCAAGGTCCATTCTGGTACAGCAAAAGAAGAATTTCACTTCTCATTGTCTCAAACATTTGACCAGAGAGAGAGAGAGAGAGAGAGAGAGAGAGAGAGAGAGAGAGAGAGAGAGAGAGATGGGGATGGCAAGTGTCAGGGGACTACAGTGCAAGAGACCTGGCATCAGTCCACAGCTCGACTATCTTGTCTGGCATAACCCTGGCTAAGTGAGAGGTAAAATGCCAACAACCCTCAAGGCAGTCTCCAGTCTCCTCCATCCCATGACAGTTGCTCTCTACAATGATCTGGGTGTTTTAATAATCAATACACTCTCCAACAAAATTGCTCCCAAGTCAATCTGATCTAGATTGTTCTTCAATTGAGACTATTTTTTCAGGTCATTCTGGGTTGTAGCAAGCTAACATTTAAAACCAACCAACACAGCATACAACTTGAAAATTAAAGAAAAGAATTGAAATGATATATAGTGGAAACCAAAGTATGAGAATTTTTGAGTTGCCTCTCTGATGGTTAATCTTGGTTTTCAATTTGTACCACTAAGGATGAAAAAACCTCAACTGAGAAACTGTCAATCAGACTGGCCTGAGGACAAATCTCTAGGTCATTTTCTTGATTTCCAATTGATGGTCGAAGGCCTAACATACTCTAGGCAAATTAACTCATGGGAAAGTATTCCTATAATGTATAAAATAGGTAGCTTAGTATTAGGAAGGATAATTTACACTAAGTCCTCATGAAAATGCATATGGAAGTGCCAAACATTATAGAATATATATAAATAATATACATTATATCATATGGTAACATACACATATAAATGTATGTGTTCTACATATGCATCCATATATATGTATAAATGGAGAGAGAAACAGAGACAAAGAGACTGAGAAGGGAGAGAGAGGAGTTAAAATAGAATAGTTGCCTTTAATAGCGCCAAAAATGCCTCTATGGCATGCAGAGGTAAACAAATAAAAAGTCTAATGCCAGTAATATTTCACTTTCAGTGAGGTGCCATAGACTCCCAAACATTACCGATTATTGCTTTTGCTCTTGGTTACCCTCCAGAGCTTGACATTAAGATGTTGTTTCTGAAGACACCACATAGTTGAGTCATATAACATGGCGAAACCAAATTGGTGTGGAACTGAAAACTTCATCCTTTATGGCTAACTTTCAAAGTGCTAGAAGTTGATATTCCAGGTACCGGAGGATGAAAGCAAACATCATTCTTCCACAGCTATGAACACTGTAAGCTATAAGCTACTGTAATGATTAGCCTGGGAAGACATTCTTACTGGTGCATAGTGGCATGGACATCCTAGGAAGTAACACAACTCTGATAACCATGAAGGGCTACTCCACAAAATGAAACCTACATCTAAGAACCTGTGGCTATATCACAAGTCATGATCACTAAGGGAAGACTATACTGCTATTAGATGCAAAGTGGACATACTATTAAATGGACTTCTAATGATTTAATGCCATGATCAAAGCTCAATGCATCTCTCAGCTCTCATCTAGAAAGCTTATATTTGTAATAGATAGCGATTAGGACATTGACATACAACTAACAAAAGTGCAGAAAGTAAAAGGTTGAAAAACACTCAGCCCTAAAGGGTACATATAGACTGACCGTTTCCTCCCAAGGTTCAGGAATCATTGTGGAAGAAATTAGAGGAAGCATGTAAGAGCCTGAGGCTGTAACTAGTTTCAAGAAAGCATTATCTTCTACAAAAATAACAACAAAAATGGAAATGGCAATTTAGGAGTATAAACCTTATAGTATCAATAAAGTTTTTCATTCATATTTCCCATTCATATACACCTATGTAATTGATTGCCACATAACACATCATGTGTATTTTTAAAACTGAAGATTATAAATTTGAAATTTTTGTATTTTACTAGCTAGAATTTTAATAAAAATATAATATGTAATACAAACAGACATCATTCAGGAACAGTTTTATCTACTAATATGCCTGCTATTACACTTGAAATTTATAAATTTCACAAAATTTCAATTTAATCAACTTAGAAATGCAATTAAAAACTTTCACATTTCACCCATCTTTGTCCACCATATGTAGAAAGGAAAAAATATACATGTACTTAGTGTATGCAATTACAGAAAATCATTTATTGCCTAAATTAATGTCTTCACAAAACTTTTTCAATAACTCACGGTCTTTACTAGCTAACTTCCCATATATTATTTTCCCAACAGGAAAAAATATGATTTCTCCACTTAATTTCTCCTTGATAAATTAATGTATAAGATAGTTGAATATTTAATATGCTGTCAACTATTTTATTCTAATCATTTTACTAAGTATTTCAGATAGAGCTGTCCTCTTTATATGCATGAGGCAGGTGCGATTTCTAAATTCAATTTCATTATATTGTCTATGATTAGTATTTAATCAAATACAGTCTCCCAGTATAAAGAGCATATGTAAATTCAAAGTAGCAATTCTTACACTTTGAAGTTACTTTTTACCTAAATTCAGGGTTTGCCCCATCTGCTTTTCTGTCTTTCTAGGTTAAAGGAATTATTTCTCCTCCTTAAAATATCAATCATCTCCAGATTTAGTCTATTTTTTTTTTTTGGTGGGGGTGAGAACTGTGGACTTTTTATTACCATTAAAGTTAAGATTGTTATCATCTAGAGTTTCTTACAAAATACGAAGCTGTATTGAAAAAGAATACATTCCAGTTGCAATATTCAATAACCTAAAAGGCTTAAGTTATAGAAAATTTCTTTCTTGATCATATGACTCCTAATATGAGTTGAAAAACTCTTTAATTTTCATTTGTACTTGTGATGTATATGAGGCCTCAAGAGAAACAAGGAAGTTACAGGAAGTAGGGGGAGGTGACAGAAGCCAAGAACAGTTATGGGACAAAGAGGATGCTAGTTCACTTTGAAAGATTTTGAGACAGGGCAGAAAACAGAAGGAGCATTTGTGAGAACTATCTCCTAACCAGTGACAAAATTATCAGTAGGTCATATTCCTTCTTGCAAGTTAGTCACCACTGAGGCACTGCAGACACTTGGACACAATATCCGATGTTTGGCAACACACCCAACAAGCCAACAAGCTACGATAAGGGTCTTGCAGTTCAGAGATTGCCCAGATTAAGTATTGTATGCTGATAGCAATGTTAGAGAAGCAGTAGGTGATGACTAACTTCAGGGGTTCATCCCACCCGCATGTAAGGCACTGATGGGTGGATCTTGGATAGACAAGGCCCCAGGGTGTTGGCTCTAGACTTGTCTCTTGTTACTACTGTACTTTTGCATGTTTGCCTCTGCCATCTGATTTTCTCTGGTATCTGGCATGATGTTAATGGGTGTGGGGAGATCCCCACTGACGTTAATGTAGTATACCTATCTCATGAAAAGATCCCATTCTACAGGACACGATACCTGTATGGCAGTTTCAAAAAATTGGGAATCAATCTACCTCAAGATCCAATGTTACCACTCTTGGGCATATACTCAAAGGATGCTCAATCATACTATAAGGACACTTACTCAATTATGCTCATAGCAGCTTACTCATAATAGCCGGAACCTGCAAAAACCTAGATGCCCCTCAATTGCAGAATGAATGAAGAAAATGTGGTACATTTACACAGTGAAGTATTACTCAGTAGTAAAAAACAGTGACGTCCTGAAATTTGCAGGCAAATGGATGGAAATAGAAAAAATAATATTGAGTGAGGTAATCAAGACTCAGAAAGACAAGCATGGTATGTACTCACTAATAACTGTATAGTAGATGTAAAGCAAAGGATAACCAGCTACAATCCACAGCCTTAGAGAAGCTAGGTAACAAGGAGAACCCTAAGAGGGACAGATGAATAGCCCTGGGAAGGGGAAACAGATGAGATCTTCTGGGTAGGGGTAAGAGGTAGAGGAGAGGGACTAGGGGATTGGAACATGAAGGAACATGCTGGTCGAGTTGGGGGAAGGACACAGAGAGAGAGGAATGAAAGAGATATCTTTGTAGAGGGGGACATTGTGAGGTTATGGAGAATCCACAAGGATGACCCCAGCGAAGACTTCTAGCAATAGTGGAGTGGGTGCCTGAACTGGTCATCTCCTGAAATGATTGGTGACTACCCTAGTTGTCATCGTAGAACCTTCATCCAGTCACTGATGGGAGCAGTTGCAGAGATCCACAATCAAGCCAAGCTCTGGGAATCCCGTCGAAGAGAGTGAGGAAATATTAGAGGAGCCAGGGCGGGGGTGGGGTGGGGACTACACAGACAGCTGACCAGAGCTCCTGGAGACTCTAGACCAATAGCTAGGGAGACATCATGGTACCGACCTAGGCCCCTCTGCATGTGAGAGACACTTGTGTAGCTTGGTTTGTTTGGGGGACTCTTAGCAGTGGGGCCAGGATCTGTCCCTGGTGTTTGAGCTGGCTTTTTGGAACCTATTCCCTATGGTGGGATGCCTCACTCAGCCTTGATGCAGGAGGCAGGAGGGAGGATCCTCAACTTGATATGCCATGGGTTGTTGACTGCCATGGGAGGCCTTACTATTTTTGAGGAGTGGATGGGGAAGGGGTAGAAAGGAGGTAGGGAGAGGAAACAGGAGGAGAGGAAGGAGGGGAAACTGTGGTTGGTATGTAAAATAAATTTAAAAATTAATTGTAAAAAAGAAATTATTGAAATGAATGATTGAGGAAATAGCAAGACAAACCTATAAATTTGGGCATGGGCTTCTCTAGGAAGAGTCTTCATTAAGTGTAATTATACCCTGTTGGTGAATCTGAAGTTTCAACTCAGAGTTGTTAATAACCCCCGCCCCCCAACTTTTCTCTTTGCTGGATAAATACTATTACAGGGTGGATCAGAAGGCACTGTGGATAGGAATAAGTTTAAACCAAAAGCTTCTATGTGGTTCAGGAAATGGCTTTTTAGAGCAAAGTGTACTTGCGGTGAGATACCTTGAAAACTGCAGATTTGTAATCGGAAAAGAAAATGGCCTTTAAACAAAGGCTCCTAATTGGGTTAAATTACTGGCAGCTGTCAAATGCCTTCCCTTCCCATGTTGCCATGTTTCCCTGGCTTTCTATCCTGCTTTGAGTTGAGATGTCTTTTTTTTTTTCATTAAGAGACCTTCCATTCATTTTACACATCAATCACAGACCCCCTCCCCACCCCAACCTCTCCAACCCATCCCCCATTCCCTCCTCCCCCAAGGCAAGGTCTCCCATGGAGTCAGCACAGCTTGGCACATCCAGTTGAGGCAGGTCCAAACCCCTCCTGCCTGCACCCAGGCAGTGCAAAGTGTCTCACCATAGGCACCAGGCTCCAAAAAGCCAGCTCAGGCACCAGGGACAGGTCCCGGTCCCACTGCCTGGGGGTCTGCCCACTGCCTGGGCCCCTAAACAGTTCAAGCTAAACAACTGTCTCACCTATCCAGAGGGCCTACTCCAGTACCATAGGGCTTCCCCAGCCATTGGTCCACAGTTCATGTGTCTCCACTAGTTTGGCTAGCTGTCTCTGCATTTTTTCCAATCATGGTTTTGATATCTCTTGATCATAGAATCCCTCCTCTGTCTTGCCCATTGGACTCCTGGAGCTCCTCCTCAGACCCAGCGGTGGGTCTCGGCATCTGCCTCCATCAGTCACTGGATGATGGTTCTATTATGTCAGTTAGGATATTCAGCCATCTGATCACCAGAGTAGGTCAGTTCAGGCACCCTCTCAACAATGGTTGAAATGTCTTTTAATCATGAAGATTTTAGGTCACAGTGATGGAGACTAAGGTGGAGCAAACAACCATACATATACCACTAGCTTGGACTCTAAGGATTAAACTGTGAATGACACTTCTTTCTGCATCCTAAGCTGTGCTTCCTTTAACTTTCATCAAATTATTTTCTGCTAGTAACATTGATTTGTCCCATAGCACAATTATTCTTAATTTTATTCATAAACTGGGAAATAGTTTAATATATTATTAAGTTTGAACAACTAAGAAAATGACTAGTCATTTATTATATCTACTTAGTGAAGCACATGAATACATTTCTATAAGTAGTACCACATTGCATATAATTATTAGAGATTACATGGTTGCGTTAATAACTGTGGCTTGAAACATTTTTTGAAATTCACATTTTCATGAATATTCAAATTACTTTTTTCCATTTGTTTGAAATCAAGATCTGCAAAAAGAATTATAACAAAATGCTCATTGACAATCTAATTTAGACCTCCTCCAGGTAAGTAGGGTTATCTTTCTTATCTCAATATTTAAGATATGTAAATGACATTGAGAAATTTCCCAAAATATTTCAATAAAGAACATTTTTTCTTTACTTACATTAGCCAGAAATCAGCTGTTTGTAGCTTTTTTTCATGGTTATAATAAATATTTATTTTATACGTGTGTGTGAATTCCTTGAGAAATTTGCATATAAAAATAAGGCACCATTTCTAATTGTTCAGAAAACCATGTACTTTATTCAAAAAAAACTTATTTATAAATACAGAAATAATATTATCATATTATATTTAAGCAGCTAACAATCACCATAGCTACTTGGGCAGATAAATTTGAGTGAAATTTCATGTTTTATACTAGAAGGCCATTTCATGTTTTATACTGGAAGGCCATTTATATGGTTGCTATTCTGAATCATGCTCAAGTAGTTATTAAATATTCAAAATTATTGATATGACTTTTTTTAGTGAATATAATCTTAAGCATTGAAAATCAGTTCAATGAAATCCTGATTTTTTTTCTCAATATTTAAATGACAAACTATTAATGGGGATTCTGAACTAGCAGTTTTGTTACAAATAAGTATCCTCTCATTTTATAATTGTGGACATCTCAAAACAAAGTATTTCATATCAAAATGACTGTTTATTAATGATTAAGCTTGTCTCAGATTGGTTAGAAATACTGTCATACAACCAAAGAATTAATGGCTATAGTAGAAACAGTGTTATATCAAATCTTTCTGTAAACTGTTGTTGGAATGAATGGCTTAGCACTACATGTCAAAATGTTTCACATCATTTGTATTCACCTCCACTATGTTTATTTGCTCCTTGAAAAGTAAAATTAGATGAGAAAATCTCATGTCCCATGCAATAAACACTGAGGAAGAAAGTAGTTCTAAGTTCAAAGCAATTTTTTTTAAAGATTTATTTATTTACTATGTATACAGCATGTATGACTACAGGCCAGAAGAGGGCATCAGATCTCGTTACAGATGGTTGTGAGCCACCATGTGGTTGCTGGGAATTGAACTCAGGACCTCTGGAAGAGCAGTCAGTGCTCTTAACCTCTGAGCCATCTCTCCAGCCCCTCAAAGCAAATTTGAAGCACTTAGTTATTAAAAACTTTGTAAGACAATTGTTAGTGTAAAAGAAAAATACTGCTCCTACTTAGCATTGTATATGGTAGGGCAATAATCAAATGCTTTAATTTTTGTTATTGTTTAAGTATATTCAAAAAAGGAGAAACAACTACATATGCATCTTAGTATTTTTATATTTCACTGTCTCATAACTGCTTTAGTTTTCTTTCCTCAGTTTTAATTTTTTTAAAAAAAATATTATGCATGCACTGTACTTTGTTCATATTTTTCCTGTCCGCTCACTCCAAAACATGAAGTCATTTGCAACTGATAGCTGCTAGAAGAGGGGAGGTCAGTTTTCTGCAATAGAGAGATACTGGTATATTAACCAAACTCTTCTTAGTACTTTTATGTTAAAAAAAATTGAACATTCATGGTAGTCATTATTTGATTTAGTAACCATACTGATTTGGTAAACATGGAAGACAATTTTCAAAGTTTCATTTCCCTGGCTACTTTTATCCAGTTCTCTAAATTCATACAGCTTTGATTTATTTTTCAAATTATTTAATTTCAATATAGGAATCTAAGATGCATCCAAAAATACATAAAACAAATGGAAGCCATGAGGAAAAGTTCCTTTGGTGTCCATGAATCCCTAAATGACAAATTACTAAAATTCAACAGTATACATTAAACTTTTCCATGTTGTGTTTTAAGAACATGCTTTTCTTCCAAGAAGTATGCATTTGCAGAATGTGGATGCATAATATATTTTAACAAGGGTGGATTTTAAAGTAAAGTCTACAATGTCCAAATAATAACCAAAGAAATTATTCCAGACAAAACAGTGGCAAATAAAAATTTCTCATCACCAATCAGAACAATAACTGAATGTGAATGCTCTCTCTATTGGCATGGGCTACATTTAGCTCACTTCTTATACACCCACTACTTATACCAAATACTTTTCATAACAACTCCATAAGAACTTTCAAGAGTGATGATTTAATGACTAAGTGATGTTTCTAAAGGTCAGAGAGATATTGTAGATTATGTAATTTCTAAACTTTCCCTGACTGCTCATCTGTTCCCTCAAATCTGTTAAGGGCACTTCTCCAGATCCATATTAGCAATACATCTGCTACACTTGATCAGGTCGGAACAGAACAGAAGTAAACACCAGATATTTGCCCAAGGCAGATTGATTTTAATTTATTTTGGAAAGGATGGTCAGTTTATGATGTTCTAGAAAATGACTGTCTCTCTAAACACAGGTTACAATTCTGATGTTGATTGAAATTCAGTCTCTGCACTTGGTTAAGTTCTCTTTTGATAAAATTAATTAGAAACTCAGAAAGGAGCAAAATAATTTTAAAGTTCTTTATTGCTAATAGTACAGGATATCTTTATTTTAAAACATATCATAAGTTTATATGTGTTTTGCCTGCATGTATGTGGCCACATGCTTGCCTACAGCCAGTGGACATGAGAAAGAGTGTATTGGATCCCTTGGAACTGGAGTTATGTTTGGTATCAAACTGTCATGAGCATATGGGGACCAAACATGGGTCTTCTTCAAGAGCAGCAAGAGCTTTAACCTTTGAGACAACTGTTCAGCCTCAGCATGGACTATCTTAAAGTAACAAAAATATTGGAGGGAAAGGGAAAAGACTCACTGATTAAGAACACTTCCTCTTTTCCAGAGGACCCAGTTTGGTTCCCAACACACAAGTCTGGTAACTCACAGGTACCTATGATGCCAGTTGCAGAAATGGAATCTGATGCCTAGTTTGAGATTCTGCAAGTACCCCCTACACAAATATAAGTAAATAAAAATAAAATGACTCTTTAAAAACTATTGGAAGGTAATACACTTAACCTGTCTTCATTCTTATAGTGATTTCAATAAAATTCACTTTTGCACAAAGTGTTTATTTTCCCACAATTGTAACAGTCTTCATGATAGAATGAAAGAGATATGTAATTTGTACACATTGATGATGTCTCTTTAACTCAACTTTTAAATCCTTTTAAAATTATTCCTATATATCTTGATTATAGGAGTTATATTGATTACATAATGTCTTAGAACTTGCCTTGAAAACAAACTGACTGATGAACTACAAGGGTACTTATTTTAAGCATATTTTAAAGTCATTCTGTGTATATTTCATGTTCATTCATGAAGTATTGTAGAGGCCCACAGAGGTTTCCTGGTGAGATCTGAGCTTCCTTTATCCAACAGGGCTGCATAGGGGAATGGATGGACCACAGGCATGGTTACCAGGTGTTTGGAAGGGTCTGCACTTGGCTGTGCTGTGGGCTTTGATCTAACAAGGCAGATGTTTTTTGCCCCACCCCTTTGCATTGTTATAAAAAGCCCTTTTGAAGAGACAGAAGGGTGGTGGATTTTGATCCAGGTTATCCCAAAGCTATCCTGTGTTTCTGTCTGTCTCCTCTCTGTTATCTTTCTATCTAAAAGTTTCTCATTTTTCTCTTCTCCTCATAGGAGTAAAGGTGTAAGGTGGGAGCTGGCCTCACACAAATAGGTCAGTCAAGTCAATGCCTAAATCCCATTTCAGACTCAGAATTATTTCTCAGCTTCTTCTCCATTCATCCTCTTCTTCTCTTACCTGCTCCAATGTCTAAATTCATGATTAAAGGTATCCCTACGGAGTACTCCATGTAACATACCACATTTTAAAATAGTATTATAAGTTCTAGTTGATTTTCAATCTAAAAATAAATAACTAATATTTTGCTATGTTTAATATAAAATTGCCCTTGGATTCTCTTTCAGTTAGTAATAAATCAAGATTTATAATTTGCTTATGGGATATGGGGCAGATTGAAAAATAATGTTATTTCCAGTAACTGGTATATTAGAGAATACTCAATTTGTAATCCAAATGTGGCCATGTCTGAGAGTCAAATAAACTTAAATTAAAAATTTAATGGGACTCCAGCACAAATCTGTAACCTTTTAAGTCCAGACATAATTAATCCTGTAAGACATTTACCCTGAGTTATTTCAGACAAACAAATTATGGAATAGAGAATCAGGAAGTACTAATTTCTTCACCTTCTGGACACTCTGACGAGTCACATATTTCATTTGGATGATGTAAGAATGTGTCAGCAAAAGGCTTAATGTAGACATCATTAGAATGGGTACAAGTTTTGAGGTTGGTTTGAACTGGCATCTAGAAACTTGTATATCTTCCATTCAATGTGTTTAAAGATTAATAAAGCAGCTAGGTTGACAGGAGTTCTTGGTTATTTTTAATTAAACCCTCAGGGCTGAATAGATGGATAAAGTGCTCACTGTACACACATGGTGCCTGGAGCTCAGATTTCAGGACTCTGTAACAGCTCAATGGGGCATGGTGGCCCATCTGCAACCCAGTGCTTGGGAGGAGACAAACTGACTACATAGACTAAGTGAATAAGTGAGCTATGGGTTTAGGAAGAGACCTTTCTCCCATAAGTAAAGTGAAGGGTGGTTTAAGACACTGGAACAAGAAACTTTAGCCTTCATATGCACGTGCAAACACATGTGGTCACACGTACAAGTCTGAGAAAATGCAAATGCATTGCCTGCAAACATATACTTCTCCCCACAAAGTAAAACTAAGTCATCATAGAACGGGCATAATGTGAATAAATTAGTGTTTCTTGGTGAGGTGTTCTGTAATTATTTATCTGAAATCTTTTATACTAATAATAGAATCACTAATTAGTGATTAGTGAGCACCAGGAATCATTAATTCATAACATTATTGAATATACGAAATTTCAGATTTGGAGTAATAATATAATTATAATATGTTAATGCATCATTTGCTAAACATATACAATCACATTGATATGAATAACACCCATCAGTAACCTCTTGCCAGCTCAAATCAAGCAGTTCAGTGGGTACTAAGTTACAGTTAAATCACAATATACTCTGATGATCTATTGTATATTAGGGTGGTTATGAATAATGGCATTTGCTGAGTATTTCAAAAAGCTATAAAGAGGTTTTTTGAATGTGTTATTGATTACTGACAATAGCCTTTGGAAAATATGCAGAATTTCTTAACAGTAAGAGATGAAAGAAAGATAATAGTCACGCATAAGTTATGAATTATTACAGTGACAGGAAAATATTACGTTTTGACCATAGAGTAAGGCAAAACACAGATGCTGCAAAGATCAGTATATATTTAGCAAAGTAAACTGTAAGTCAGTTACATTATTGAAGGAATGATCATCTGCAATTAATGAGAAGCATCAATGAGAAGCATCCTTTGCATATGTTACACACCTATAAAGTTTTTAAAACAGCCTTCAGTAAAAGCATTATTACACAAAGAAAGGCTTTTTAAAACAGGTCCTTTGCATATATATTATGTTTTTCAGTATAATTTTTTACGGAATTTCTGTATATGTGAACACTGTGTGTCTCTACATCTGTATATGTTTCTTGTCCATTGTTTTTGGCTTTTTCTTCTGTTTATGCATTTTTGTTTGTTTGTTCTGTCCTGTTCTGGTTTGTTTGTTTTTATGGTATCTTGTTTTATTTTTAAATGACTATTTGTATTCTGGGGTGGGGGATGGATTTACGTGGATGGGGAAGTAGGAAGGATCTGGGAAGAGTTGGAAGTGAAGAAACCATAATCAAAATATATTATATTAGAGAAAATCTATTTTAATAAGTAAAACTCAAGTGCTCATCTATCTCTAAAACTCTGGAGCAAAGAGAAGCATAGCATCCATTACTCAACAGCTTTTCTTTTGGTAGCTTGAGACATAAAGACATATGCTATCTTACTTTTATGAGTTATCACATGTATTATATGTGTTAAATAATGCTTAAAACCATTTAAATTTTTTCAACACTTATCATTCAAAGGGTCATTAATGTTAGTTGTTTCTAATTTATTTGATCTTCTTCCTACCCTCTTATTGTCTCATCAATTATTCCACCTTCCATTCTGAGTGGTCAGTTGGAAGGATGAAAAGATTTCCTAGGTATAATTTATGTAGTTGTTACAGATGGTCTAATATTGTTGTAGTAATAACTGTAATAAAGGAATTGTCTGAGTTAAGAAATGGTTGGATTAATTCTCCTGTCAGAAATTGATCTGAAAAGTCATAAGAAAGAGAAAACAGTAATTTTTGTTTACTAATAATCTATTGTTAAAGTATAAGGAAATAAAATAGAGTCTTTAGTAGAAATAAGCAGGAAGATTTCATGAGATACTTGCACTTTAATATATGAGATGGATCATTAGGACAAAGTAAGAGTAGAAAATGGAAGATCTTTGGCATCCAGCTTCTGAGATGAAATGAGAACTTGTTTTGAAGTGTGTGTTGCTAGATGTTTATAACAATGTTTTTAAGTTTCTATATTGAAAAAGATCGATTGAGACAATTATCAATAAGCTCTTGGTTGTAGTTAAACTGAGGATAGAAACAGCTGAATAAAGAGCAAAATTGTTCTCAACATGAAGCATTATTCTTCTAAGATAATATAAGGAGGAAAAACTGCTGATAACCTGGAAGTACCTCTTCTCCAACTACAAAATCAAACACAGTTCTTCTCCGCACTAGCAAAGATCAGTTAAAATGATCTCTTTGACACTGTGTGCATTATTAGGAAATGGAAGCTGAGTATTGGTCTCCGGCACTCTGAACAATTCCACCATTAAGGGCCCATTCTGCTTCTTCAAGTCAGGTGATGTGGTTGCCTGGTTACAGAGAGTGACCATTTTGAGATATTCAGGACTCTGACTTTAAAGAAATATATATTTCATTTGTTACACATGCTTATATGTGTGCATGTGTGTTTGTGTGTGTGTGTGTGGGTGGGTGCCTATATGTGTGTGAGATGTGTGTGCTTGTGCATGCCAGTGTGAGTGAGTGACAGTATGCCAGAAGTCAAGAAATCCTGAGAAGTCAAGTTTCTCCCTCCATCCTGGTAACCAGGGACTAAACTCAGGTTTTCACACTTGCCTGAAAAGCAAGTATGTGCTCCTCTGAACCATCTTCCAGGGCAGACATTTGACTCTCAAAGCTCAGGTTCATGCTTATGACATTTTTGCAGGCTTATCACACATGGGGCACAAATTTTTGGCTTTCACAAAGCTCTGATGCTCTTTATCTTTCAGATTTGGTGTAACACTTTGATGTAACTTTTCACTCTCTTAAAGCTTGTCTCTTCTTTTCATGTCTTTGGTTACTCAAACCTGTAACTTCAAAAATGTTTAACACTCTCTGTGCAAGAGATGGGCATATCAGCAGGACTCAAGTCACAGGCTGTGTTTTTCATAGAACTAATCTTCTTAAGTAAAATAGAAAATCCCCTCTATGCTAATGCATACACAGTCACTGAGTACACAAATAAACCTCATCGCCCCTTACCTGTTGATATGTACAGGAATCCTATTTGAGGTACCTGTAGTATAATTTTCTGAGATTAAAAATCACATTTTGATTGATTTTGTAACAAGTGATTTTCTTCACTGATACCCCAAATCTTCCCTCAACACATTGCCATAAACAGACATAAACAGATATCCAATCAGAATTAGATTAGCAGTTATAAAACAGCCTTTATGAGTTTAGCTTCTCTTCCTATAGTTTTTGCATGTGTGTTCGCAATTATTTCACATTTGTTTATTTTTTGTATGTGTGCATGTGTATGTGTATGGGCACACACATGTACCAGGATATGTGTGGAGTTCAGAGAACAACTTGTGGGACTCAGCTTTCTCCTTTTGCCAAGTGGATTCCCAGGACTGAACTCAGAACTTCAAGCATGGTGGCAAGCAAATTTATGCACAGAGTCATGACACCAGCCTGCTCTGGGATGCTATGTATGTTAAATGTGTTGCTCTGATTGGTTAATAAATAAAACACTGATTGGCCAGTAGCCAGGCAGGCAGTATAGGCAGGACAAGGAGAGAGGAGAATTCTGGGAAGTAGAAAGCTGAGGCAGAGAGAAACTGCCAGCAGCTGCCATGACAAGTGAGATGTAAGGTACCAGTAAGCCATGAGCCATGTGGCAAAATATAGACTAATAAAAATAGGTTAATTTAAGATGGAAGAACTAAATAACAAGAAGCCTATCATGGCCATATAGTTTATAAGCAATATAAGTCTCTGTATGTTTACTTTGTTGGGTCTGAGCAAATGCAGGACTGGCAGGTGAGAGCAATTTGTAGTGACCGTGGGACAGGCAGGGCTGGAGAAAACTCCAGCTACAAATGGTGGTAAAGACTATGTGTACCAGGCTTCCTTCCTTCCTTCCTTCCTTCCTTCCTTCCTTCCTTCCTTCCTTCCTTCCTTCCTTCTTCTTCCTTTCTTTTTCTTTTCTTTTCTTTCTTTCTTTCTTTTTTTTTTTGGCACCAACCAGCTTCCAAATCATGACACAGAAACTTATTATTAATTTTGAATGCTCGACTTTAGCTTATGCTCCTTTCTGGCTACCTTTCTTTTTTATTTTTTTTTCTTTAACTTAAATTAACCTGTTTCTCTTCATCTACATTGGGCTTTGTGTCCTCTTTACACTTTCTTTCTGTATGTCCTACGCCATCTAGCTGGCTGGGGGCTCCCTGGCTGGTTGGTCCCAGGCCTCTTCCTCTCTTTTTTCCCTCACTCTCTCCTCCTTCTCTTCTTTGTTTTCTCTCTCTCTAGCCTAGATATCTCCTCCTACATATTCTCTCTCCAGGCCAGCTGCCTATCAATTCTCTGCCTAACTATTGACTGTTCAGTTCTTTATTAGACCAATCAGGAGCCTTAGGCAGGGAAAGTGAAATAGCAACACACCTTTACATAATTAAAAAAAAATGCAGTGTAAACAAGTGTAACACACTTTCACATCAAGTAGTACTCTGTAACACAAACAAATGGGACACATCTTTGCCCAGTTAATGTAGTATTCCACAACAACTATGTAATAGATACACTACACAAACACACATTCTCATTCACATGCAAACATACAGCATATACGTAATGGAGATTTCAATAAAACCAAGTAAGCAAAAAAAAAACATGTAAAATGAATTTTAATATTTGAAATTAATCTTTTCACATGGTTATTAAGAATTCACGAGGAATACTTTAATATCTACACTCAATATTTGAAGAAAAAGAAGAAATGTAAGAAGTATGAATGCTGATCTGTGATTTGTTAGAAAGAACCTATGTTTTTATTACTTCCTTATACAGTGGGAACATAATTGCCTTGTATTTTAAGCATTATCTGGGAAGTACAATATTTTTCTGTCTCTTTAATTCAGTGTATAAGAATTCTTTTGTGTCCTCTCAGTTATATTATCTTCCTGTAAGGAAATTTAATAGAAAGAAATTAGCCTAAATGCAGTAAAGTCCCAATTCTCTATGGAGTTAACTATAATAACTCTGACACTAAAATACCATTTATTTTGATATACACAGAAGCAAACACAGTGCTCATTGCATAAAGTCAAGAGAGTATTAAATATAACTTTGTTCTTACTCTTAAAAAGATGCCCAAAGGCAAAAGTGCCATTTTCTGTCAAGCACAGCTCAATTGATAGTTCACTCTCCATTCAGCACTAATGCCTCTTTTAAAATGATTCAATCCCTCTGCTACCTCATCTTCTCTGGTCAGGCAGGAGTCATTGGGAGAGAAGATTGGCCTATTATCTCTCCACTCTGTCAGAAACAGCAGCAGTAACAGTCATGATTCTCTCATCTACCTCCAGTTCACTGCCCCATAAAACATACAAACTATGCTGTCTGGAATTAATTGTGCCTAGAGGGAAATAAAAGGAAATAGGGTGGGTAGTTAAATAGCATGTTGGTATATGCTAATGTCTCTCTCTGTATGTGCTTTAAGTTTTTAAAATCTGAATATCTTGAGTGTTGAGTTGCTATATAACCATTCATATTTAAAATTAAATGTTCACTCATATAAAAGTAAGGTTGGTTTGAATATATTGATAATAAACACTCTAGCAGATGTTACAGAATGTCTCCAGATAACTCTGCTTAATGCTTTTATAAATTAAAAACAAGGTTACCAGAAGTTGTCTCTCAGATCAATTATCTTTTAATTATATAGAAAAACCCCTGAAAATAATTAAAAGTAACACTAATTACTTTTTCATTTTCATTTTAGCTATCAAGAATGCAATTTTGCAAGTCACATATATGTGACTATTGTACATACTCTATACATGACTGCATAAGTTTAGAAACAAGATAGAATAAACAATATCCTGTGTGACAGTCCAATTTCATGGCATTTTTGCTCTTGCCAATTACAGACTGAAAAAAGAAAATGTGCAAGTTTATTCCTGTCAGATTTTTAGAGTGTTTTTCAAATCAAGCTTTTGGGAAATGTAGATAAACCACAGATTTTCTTTTAAACAACACATGCTAAAAATAATTGCACTTAGTTATTTGACAAATCAGTATATCTCTCATTGGTACATTTTAGTCATTGTTTATAGATTAGTCGTGTTAATCTATTAAGAAAAAATGTCCAATTAATTTGATATTCTGTTTCTCAGAACTGTGATCCCATGGACAGATAAGTATAGAAGGAATACTGGGCCCAAATGAAAATTAGCAGATAGGGAAATGTCCTCACCCATCTGAGAAGGAGAGTTCTGAGCTAGTGTCTATGAAAAGTTCCAGGAGAACAGAAGCTTCCTCCTAGAACAGAAGATGCAAATTGCGCCAATAGTATTATAGTTTAGACACTTATAACTGGAAAGGTTTTACTTGATTCCAGAAAGAGGTCACATGTTATGCCACACAGTCTTAGGCCATCAAACTTACAGTGTATTGTTTTAACAAGATAGTTCTTTCTCGCCACAGTGCACTGTAAAATCTCCCACTCGCTCCACACCATCAGATTTCAAAAACAAGCCAAGCAAAGCAGTCTAAATGTTCACAAACAACTAAAAACTCCTTGGATGAATTTTATTTTCCTTCAAACCTCAGCCTTCTTCCAGGAGCATCATGGCTGGTTTCCCTAGCAGAAATAGATCAAGCACTATCTAAAACTGCTGGTTTCTGGCCGGGCAGTGGTGGCGCATGCCTTTAATCGCAGCACTCGAGAGGCGGAGCCAGGTGGATCATTGTGAGTTCGAGGCCAGCCTGGATTACCAACTGAGTTCCAGGAAAGGCGCAAAGCTACACAGAGAAACCCTGTCTCGAAAAAACAAAAAACAAAAACAACAACAAAAAAATTGCTGGTTTCTACATTGACCTTATGACTCAATGAGAGCAGTGGCTGCTATGACCTTCATTTTCCTAAGGGTATGATAAATTACCAAGGGTATGATTAAACTGAAGCATTTAGGAAATTAGATCATTTCTTGATGGACAACATGGGTATCAGTCAGGTTACTACCTACGTGGATATACCAATAGGAAAAGCATATTTAGATAGAAGAAATATAAAGATTAATAATTTGAGTTACTTAAAACATTAAGCAATAGTAGTAAGAGTAAAAAACATTCAATGGCATTTATTTATTTGTGTATTTATTTATTTATGTATTTATTTATGTATTTATTTATATATTTATTTGTTTGTTTGTTTGTTTATTTATTTATTTATTTATTTATGAGACAGGGCTTTATTGTGTAGCCCTGGATGTCTTGGAACTCATTCTGTAGACCAGGCTGGCCTTGAAATCACAGAGATATGCCTGCCTCTGTCTCCCAAGTGCTGGGAATAAAGACATGCAGCACTACTTACAAGCTGACATTTTAATTTGTATTAAAGGAAGCTTGCAAAAAATTACTTGAATGTAAGATATTTAAGTGGGCTTTGTAGGAATATATGTACTTAATCCAACAATTTATCTACACATGTGCTTCATTTTCAATTTATTAACTTTTGTAATTATTTTGTGGTGTGAAAATATGCAATGGGTGAGAAAATATTATACAACAATATCGCATGTTTTACTGTCATTTTAAAGACTAAATTTGGTCATAAGAAATATTTTTTCTTTTTATAAAATGATTAGTTTTATATGACTTTGAATATATAAGCAAACAATATTTAGTGTTTTTATGTATCTCTTGGTAATATCTGAAAGCCTTTCAATTATAGATGTTAATCGTATGTATGATATACTTATATGATTGGTAGACAGGAAGGAAGCACAATTATAACAAAATGGACTCATTCTTTCATTCAGGCACTAGATATGCTTCCATTTAAAGTCATACATACTTTTAATACTAACCTAATTCATGGGACCTAAGTTTCAGTGATGTTGTATCAGTGAATTAGGTAATGTCAAGATTAAAATGCTGTGTGTTCTGTTGAATGTGTTATGTTGGGGATCATTTTAGGTTATAGTATCGTGATGACATTTCATTTGATTTATAATCTTTACTTTCCTCGAACTAAGAAATAATATATTTACATGGCACTTAAGAAAGCATTTCTAAAGCCAGGCGGTGGTGGCGGCGCACGCCTTTCATCCCAGCACTCGGGAGGCAGAGGCAGGCAGATCTCTGTGAGTTTGAGGCCAGCCTGGACTACCAAGTGAGTTCCAGGAAAGGCACAAAGCTACACAGAGAAACCCTGTCTCAAAAAAACAAAAAAAGAAAAAAAAAGCATTCTAATATTTGATTTTCAGTATATTTCCCTCATTTCTCTCTCTTTTTTTCTGTGTATATGGAGAGGAATTAGAACCCGAGGTCCATTAGGTACACATTCACAGTACTTCCATTTAATCATTAAATTTCAAAAAAAGATATTTTTGAAACCATTGCAGAAAGTACATGGATTAATTCTCAGGTTTAATTGTAAATCACTGTTTAAAAAGTTAGACATTATATAAAGAGAAAATAAGAACTTTACATATTTTTGTCAAAATGATGTATAAAACAACTATAAACAAATAAGTCTTGTATGTATACTCTCCAGCTTATACAAAAGCTATTTACAGCAAATTTAATACCTTGAAAAAAATCTGTGAATAAAAATAAAACCTAAAATTTAAACAGGCAAGCCAAGGTCTGGGATCGAAGGTAATGATGAGAAGAATCTTAGCACATGTGAAATAATCTCACATGTTCCATCACTGTCATTAACACATACCTTTAAGAGAGCAAAAAGTGCAGAAATATGAAGTATTCATGGCAGAAGACATTGTAGAGTCAGGAAAAATTATTGACATAGATATAAATGATAAAAGGTTAATAAATGGATAATCATACCACCATAATCATTCTGGAAAGATCAATAATGATATAGATACGTTAAATATATTAAATGCATGTTTAAATATAAACTATAAAAATTCATCAAACAAATCTATCAATAGAATTCAGTAATGTTAAAAAAGCAGGCTTATTTTTATCAAGAATAAAATAAAAAATAAAGTAAAATTTTAGTATATTTCTATAATTGTTGAATGGTTGCTGGAAGAATCTAGTAAAATAGTGTTAAACTTATTCATGGGTTGGGCATGAAAGCAAAATTATATAGATCATTCATATTATTGCAAATTCTTAAAGTCTGATACAAATGTCATGCACAGAGGACCAGGCTCCCTAAGCATCAGAACTACACTGAGAGTTTTATTTTCAGATAAAATTACTGGTCACCATTGTGGACTGTGCTGTATTAATAACAGGGACAACTCAAACTTGGGAGAAGATGCTCAAAGTAGGTTGCAGATGCAGCAATGCTCACACACCCACTCACTGCCTTATGTTGACCAATATTGACATTCATGGACTACTGGATATATTTTTGATATCCAACAAATGACTTTGCTTGCGGTTTTCCTTACAGTTTATGGATTATACTATTTTATTTTAATAATATGAGAACTTTTAAATTACAAAAATCCAACGGCTGGAGACAATGACTTTTCTAAGTCCCAGTTGTATTCATGGAAGTCATGTACTCTTAGGAAAATATTAAACAGGGAGATCTGCATTCCAAACACCCATCTAAAGAGTGATGTTAGTTACACATATCACATATAGAAACAGTTAATGAAAATAGAGACCATGAATTATAAGGAAAGCAAAGAGTGTTATATGTAAGGGTTTCTCAGATGAAAGGAAAGGGAAGAATAAATAATTGTATACTAATGTCAAAAAGAAAAGAAAAAAAGAGGTCGTGGAATCAGAAATGCACACACATGAATTTAAAGTGAAATATACAGATGTTGCTCAATGCAATATAAGGTTATTCCTTGAGAAAACGTCTATAAATGACAAAGTTATAAGTAAAAAAGTTCCTTGAATATTCCTGATGCTCAGAACAGCGTAGCTTAGAACACTGAAGAGTTAAGTGTAGTTGGGAGTTTTCCTATTCGTGTATACTGAAGGATACCTGTCCTTTACTCCTGTGATGACACAGCTGACTTAAAGCTCTAGTTTACTGCTCAGCAGCAGACAGAACTATATAATGGATGACTATCCCTAGAGTGGTGGAAAATGCCTGTAATCCTGGAATTTAGGTGAAGAAGAGGCAGGTGTTCAAGGGCATCCTCAGGCTTGTAGGCCTATCTGGGATATAGGAGACCCTGACTGGGAAAAGACCCTGACTGGAAAAAAAAAGCAAAACAACAAAAAAGAAATGCATGGGTTTCACTGAATACTTGTTGCTTTCACAAAGTCATGAATTCAAAATTCTTATGTCAAATATCATAAGTAGTAAGCTATTGATGTAGATAAGATATTACTCAAGAAGTCTTGATGGTATATTAAGAGTAAGGAACAATAGCATGACATTTTATACCTATATTATTATAATTTAGAGAAATCTCTGATGTATTCTACTTGGTTAACTTTGTGAATGCTTTCTTGCACATGACATATTAGCAGTAAAATTTTGCACCAATTTCTGGCCTTATTTTAGTTATATTGGACCAGAGTAGGGTTTCCCAAATGACTTAAGGTGTGTGATATTTGCTGCTAAATATCAACTTGATAAAATCCAGAATCATCGGTATATAGTCCTCTGGATATGCCTATAGGGCGTTATCTTTATCACATTAGTTAAGGTGAGAAAACCATCCCAATGTGCATAGCACAATTCTCTGACTGTGACCTTCGACAATGAAAGTGGAGAAATGTAGATGAACAGCAATAAGCATGAATTCATCATTCTCTACCTTTGGACTGTGGGTGAAATGTCATCAGCTGCCTCAGTATCCCAGTGTCAAGACTTGATGATGATGGACTATACCATGGAATTGTAAGCAGAAGAAACTCTTTCTCTTTTAAGTTACTTCTGTCAGGCTATTTTTTATCACAGCATCAAGGAAAGGGACTAAGACTGGGTTTTACTAGTTTTCACTTTAAAATCCTAGCTACTGTTTTTGTCCATTTAAATTTATGTTCCAAAGCCAGCAGTGGTTAAAAAAATGCATTTTCCTAACTAAGAAATCTCTTCTGATCCCTAAAAGCTTTAAGCATTTTGACTGGCATGATTGATAGAAACAACACCAAACCACATTCAAATAATAAGAGGAAAAAGTATCTTTCTCTTATTACCTGTGGTATCAAGAAAATGTAATTTTTGTTTTCACTTCTAAAACTTCTGTCTACCCACCCATCTCTGTCCATAGCTACTGTCACAACTGACAGGACACATCTTCTTAACCATACTAGTATTTTTTTTTAAAGTTAAAAATATGATCACATTACTGTCCTGCTAGGACAGATCCAAGACACTGGAGTAAAATAATTTACCAGATGACTAATTGTAATAAGTAATAAGCATGTGTAAAAGCCACATCAAGCAAATTCTGAGAAAAAGAGGAAGAGAATACCATAACCTGAGAAGGGATGGGATGTATTCTTTCCCTTGTTTGCTGGACCGTTTGAGAGTGCTAGCATTTAGAGACAGTTGAATAGGGCAGCTCACTCTCCCGGGACAGTAAGTACCACCATGTCGCTTTGGCTGACTGACACTGCACATGCGGGGTGAAGCACCCGGCCTTGAGAAGTTAGACTAATTGTTCCCATTGAGTCACCAGGTCAGGCCAAACCATAGGAAGAGTCTTCTGGTGAGTGGGGTATTTTGTTTTTCATTTCAGTCTTTTGTTTTTGGTATTTTTCCTCCACATTTACCATTTAATTATATATATTGTTTTTCAAATATGTTTTAATGATCTTAGGTTAAAGTAAACTAATAATGACAGTGATAATGTGTAACAGAGTCTGTGTTTGTAGCACACTTCATCTCTTTCCCCAGAACCCCACTCAGGCCTTTCTTTCCTCTGTCCTGTCTGCTTCACAGTCATGTTTATTACAATGGATTGTTTAAGTTGCTTAAAATGTGGTTTGTGAAAACTTGCATTTAAGCCCTAGTCTCCTACATGCATTTGCAGCTTTGTATCATCATCTGTAACTGTTGGTGTGATATTAGCATCACTGTAGATGTCTCTGTTCTCCAAGGGCCAGTCACTATTACATACGCCAACACCACTTGCATTCTCTCTTCCCTGTGCTGCTCCTATGACATATATTGCCTTTCACTTAACTCTCTTCTTCATGACTGAAAGCTCTGAGATATGTTCCTCAGTCATCACTGGATTTTTCATATTCCTTCTAGTTCATGGAATGTCACCATTTCAAACATTTGTTTGAATGTAGTGGGCACTTCTGCATGCCAAGCATCAGAAGAGGGCAAAGGCAGAGAATGATTTCAAAGCCACTCTAGGTTGCATCCTGAGACCATGCCTAAAACTAAGAAACAGAAACAATTACAATAAAATAGAATTTCCTGAATGAATCAGTCAGTGACTAAAACATTTGGGAAGTACACGGTGTACAAATGGAGAGATTTTACCTGTGTAGTGCTTTAACTTGAATCAAAACTCATGTTTTTTTTTTTTTTTTTTTTTTTTTTTTTTTGTGTGTGTGTGTGTGTATGATAGTGGAAGTCATAAATTTGGAAGGGACAAACTGTCCAGAGATCCTCTCAAAGAGTAGCATGTTCCTAGTAGGATATACATACAAAAAGAGTTTAGACATTGCACAAAAAAACTATCACCTTTCATTTGCTTTATTTATTTACTTATTTTTATGATACCACAAAAACTCTAAAATTTCAGGTGCTCTGGAACACTGCCAAACATTCAGCAGGCTTGTAACTCAGCTTCTTTATCACTATTTTATTTACCTTTCCTCTCTGCTCACTTCTTGATTTATTAACTTTCTTGCTTCTCACATAAAGTGGGAAAGTATGCACACACACACACACACACACACACACACACACACACATTCTCTCTTTCTTACACAAACACACACACACACACACACACACACACACACACAAGCACACACAAACACACTTTTGATTCTATGTCACCTATCATTCTTGAGTGCCTTTTTAGGACAAAGTTTAAAGCTTAAACATGTGGGTACAGCACATGGGATAGTGCCTTTATGTTAGTGTGTGCCTTAATCAGTCCTCACTAATACATGTACTCACTAATACATTACAGTGATAAAGAGGATGAAGACGTTTTCATCTTCTCTGAAGGCATTGCTGCTGAAGTCGTGAATTTGTCACAATTTTTCATACTTGTTGGTTCATTTGTATGCTCAAACTATAGTTTGACCACAAGTTCCTCTTAAATTACCTCCTCATACACTGTTCTACTTGTCTATATGCACGATTTCTGCTTCTCCTTTATCACTTATTCATCTAGCCTTCCCCATATAAGTTGTCTCACTTAAACTCCATGTGAAGCTCCCCATAGTAAGATCAACAACTGTCTACCTGTCTCACAATTTGAGAGAAAAAGGCCAGCATGGAAAGAAATGCAAAGTTTTGAGGGCTTTAGTTATAGCATCAGGAACATAAGGCAAGAGCTTACCCTGTATCCTCACTCAGTAAGAAGGACAGAACTGTTCATTCTAGTCTCACAGTCTGTTTATTTGTCATTAATTGATTGATTAATGACATCAATCAATTAATGTTAGCTCAGGACCCCAACATACAGGATGGTGCCACCTGTCTTATCTTTTCAGCTAAACTTTTCTGTTAAAACACACACACACACACTCACAAAGAGACACCTAGATGCATTTTTCATAGATTATTCTCAGTCCAGCCAAGGTAAGGTAGATTATCCTTATATATTTATAGTGTGAAAAGTGCAATTCCCATTTCATATACACATGTAAATGTCCCATCCTGTCTTAATCACCAGTTTATGAATATGTTCTTCAGTTTGATAACTGTTGTTATCATCCCTTTATCAGACTGAAAAATAAACAAATAGGCAAACAAAACCCAGCAAACAAAATCCCTAGCCACAAATATCTCAATGTCTGTCTGCACTCACATTTATGGATATGTATCAATGTATGCATGTGTTTAGTTTGTTCTATACTACAAACATAATTCTTTAGCCTATTTCTGAAAATATATTAAAGATAAGATATTTTTACCATTGCTGCTGTAAATGGGAGACATTAAACCAGTCTCTGATTCTCTGGATTCTGTTCACAGTGTGCCATTTGCTACCTTGGTGGATTTGAAAACATTGACCTGCCACATCTTGTGAGAGTGAAGCATGGAACATAAGTAAATGATCACTAATGTGGTGAATTCCTACAGATCCTCCTGTTTTCACACTCACCCTCCCCATTTGATAAGCCAATTACCCTTCAAAAAAGACAGGATCACACATGGAAGTTATTCTGTTACACATGAATGTTGTCAACATTCGGGTCAAATGCTCATAACATTGAGATAATATGCACTCTAACCCCTAAGGTGGAGGATGTCGCTCATAGGGCTTCGTGATCATGGTATCTCCCCTGCCAGGTAAGTATTCATAGGGTTTCATAGGGATTCTGTCTGTCAGTGTCACCTGTAATCTTCCCTTTCCTCCGTGCACTGAAGCTGCATTTCTTCTATTACTTTTTGACACCAAAAGAATAATAATAAATAAGTAAACCTTCGAGTCAGTATCTGAATCATTATTTCTCATTTGATCATCTTGTTTGAAATGGCCTTAGAGTATCACAGCCATTGCCATTTTTTGGAGGGGGGCATTCAGATAATTTTCCAGATTTGGTTAGGTTCCACATGATTTTTTTAAAATTAAATGATGCATACCATTTTTTTTCATCTGTTCATTATGTACTCTCACATCTTGAGAACTGACTTATTACTTCTAATTGACTTTATTTTAATAGCAAAAAAAGATAAACAAACAAAGAAAAATGCAAAATGAGTGTAGCATCTTTGTTATAACCTCTTGTTGAGGTTCAACCAAAGAACTTTCAGAGGGCAGTGTACGCTGGATACTTTGGGTTTTATTAGCACAGAGCATCAAAATTTTCTGTATAGCATTTTCCTTTTAGACAAAGGAAATTTGTACAAAATCTTACTTGAAGATTTTATTAAAAATTAGTATATTTAACCAACTATGCATGAATCAATGCATTAGTCTATGTTTATGTATTTGCATTTATGAAAATAGAAGGATGAGGTAGAGGTATATAATGTTGTAGATAACATATGCACGGTCATCTATACAGAGAAATAGAAGTGAGAGTGAGTGAGTGAGTGAGAGATAGATCTTGTATTTTTCTTGCACAATTTTCTAAGAGAGCTTTCACCTAACTGAAGAATCAGTCATGTAAGTATTCCACTTTGACTCCAAACTGATTTAAACAGCAAAATAAATGTCACTGAGTATTGAATTCAGAGTTCAACAGCTAAGCTCAAGATTCATCATAATTTGTTCTTTTGTATGACTACCACCTTATTTTTTCTGATAATATCTGAATTTAGATGGAAATAGGATAACTAAGTAAGACATATTCTTCATTTAAGGAGATTGGCTTTGTTTCTATGGAAACAATTGGCAATGGGTTTTGAATAAGAAAATGACTAAGCATTTCTGACTCTTATGCTTTCCTGTTTAATTGTTTTTAAGGTTCACAATTTAAATGATTGAAATCTCAATTGTTTGCCTGAACTTCCCAACAAGCCTGCATTTCTGCAGGAAATGTCTGGCTAAAATGCTATGTGGTTCACTAACGTTTTATTTTATGCAGTTTAAAGAAAATTAATCATGGAAAATGCACCCAAGTGAGTTTTTGTGGTCTTATTATATAATTTATATTTTGTTCAAGTTCTAATTAGTTATACTTATAAATAATACCTTTTGGAATTTCATGGTGACCTTCATTCATTTTTATCATTGGATTTAACACTTTAGGAAAGAATATATTGCTTTACAACTAGCTTATATCACATGAAATAATTTCCATCCCAAAAATTTATATCGAAGGGTATGGGAGATTTACAGGTTTCTTTGAAAATTACATTTTCTATGTTGCATAGAAGAGAAGCTAAAATATACGTATGCAGAGCAGACCCAGTTGCCCTAGCACATCCTAGGTATGTTGAAATGTTTAACTCTGTGGATGCTGGAAACATTCACAAGTGCTGCAACTGGAGCTATGGTTTGCAGTGGAGGCAACCACGCTCATCTGAGAAGGCAAGAGGAATGGGCCTGTGTTTCTAGTGAGGAATTTTCACACACGTCTTTGTTTCAGTACTTTTTCTGCCTCACCAAATAACTATACACATCATAAATTAAACTCTATCCATAAATTTCTCCTGAGTTAATTCAAAATTCAAGAAAAAATTTTCAGTAATTTGTAATTTTCCTTCCTAATATTTTAACACAAAATATAAGTATATACCTCCACACACAAATGTACACCACTTCAAATGAATATTTTTAGCATGTCACAGGTATTTTGTGTTTTGTTTATTTTTAAATACCACTACACTAGCCATCAGAAGAAACAATCATATTAGTCTATAGTTTCTGTCTTTCTATCTTTCCCCTTCAGAACAAAATGTGTCACAGGATTGGTTATTGTTTCTAAGCATGGAAGAACATTCTTTAAAGGCCAAGAAAGAAAAGAAGATTTATATTTGAGTTAGAAATCATTCGTTGGTCAAGCAAATAGGGCCATCAGGTCTTTCTATCATTTCAGTGAGCATATCATTTCACTTTATAAAGACAGAATGATCAGTATGGACTACATCAAGCTAAGATCATTATACAGGTGCTCTAGATCAGCCTCTGTATCTGTCTCTCTTTACCCCATCATCAGGAGACTCTATGTTCTGATAAGGACTGAAGAAAAAATAATAATGTCATTTTCTGTTGATGAAATGTCAAAATGAGAGATTACAGAGATAACTCACTTCAGTGAATTATCCTGATAATAAAATGTTGGGAAGTCTGTAGACAAATAATGTTTGCAGTATGATAACAATGGATACAAACACAAAGCTGACAAACATTCAGGGTCCTAGAAAGATTGAACTGCTACTTTATTGTAAAATCACCATTAGTGAATTATACAAAGTTTAGGTGTTTTAATAAAAAATGAATAAATTGTAAAATTATTTTTGTATTATACAAAGTGCCTGAAAGGTATTTCTCCTTGGATAGCATAAGAATATGTAAGTACAATAACAACATGGATCATTTATACAGAAAGAGAGGCAGAGAGAGGAGTGACTGTGTGATTGTAAGCATAGTGGTCAGAGGACAAATTTCCAGTGTTCTTTTGCTGCCCAATCTGACGCAAGGTCTGTCATATTGTTTCTGTCCCTGTACCACATCCTTGAGCTGTCTTACCAATACAATATTCTTCAAGATGATCCTTTGATCTCAGCCACCCACCTCATGGAACACTGAGATTACATATGTTCATTACCATATTCAGCTTTTCATGAGTGTTCTATAGATCTGAACTCATGTCATCTAACGGAGAAAGCTACTTACTGATTTGACCTACTGAGCCATCTTCCCTGATGCAAGAGAATATTTCTCATCAATTGGAATTATATCTTGGATTATTGTTAATCTTTATTAATATATGAAAAAATAAAGTAGATTTTACTCCTTCATTAATGTGATCAGTCATATAAAAATATCAAACTTATGATTTTATAATTAGCATTTCAAAGTGAGTATCCACATTTATTGGTTCTTAATTTCAGATTGTATTAATGGCTGTATATATTAAATGAAATACTGATAATGTCTAATGTTATCAAAACACTGATTTTTTTATCCTCCAATAATGATGTGAAAATATTTATTTTGAAAATTAACTTGATGTATAGCATAAAATATAAACTATATTAGTTTTACATAAGCAATTAATAAAATTTAAAAATAAAATGCTACTTAAACTATGCTTAATATTAAATCATATGTATTTCTGGGAAGATTTTCAAGTTATTTACATCATGTCTTTCTACATCTTGGTTTCAAAAAGTTATACATAATTCCAGAAGTAACTGAACTATATTCTGCTTAAAACAACATGCAATCTCTCTATCTTAAAGTAATCAATCAGAAATTGTAATATATCCATTTACTTTTACATCCACTTTCTTTTGCCTAATTTAACATGTTTCTTCTAAAAAAATATCCCAATACACTTTGCTATGTCTGAAAAAGCAACTTCAAATATTTCCAATTATGTCTTCTAGTTATATATGTTAAATACAACTCAATATTTTACCAATTTTTGATGTGTATGTGATGCTGATATATATAGAAATACCCAGCATTGAAATTCAATCATATCATGGTCACACAAGCAGTGCCAAGTCTCATGGAGTGGGCCTTAAATCAAATCAGACATTGGCTGGTTACTTCCACAGGTTTTTGCCACCGTTGCCCTAATATTTTTCAGGACAGACAGAACATAAACCAAAGGTTTAGTGGTTGGGTTAGGGTTTATGTTTCTATGTTGGTAGCTAGCAGGATGTCTTCCAGTATCAAAGACACCAGAACATGGTAGTAAAGGTTCTATGCAGGAACCCTCTTGACCTCTCCATATTGAAGGAGTTGTGTGGGTGTTGTCCTCAAAAATAGGGCCTTGTTGTCTGTTTGTGGAGAGCAGCCTATAGTCTTGGAAACAGCCTGGGTTATTTGGGGATTTCCATGGGACACTTTCAGCCAAACACTCAATTGAGTGAAATCTAGTCCCAGTAATGGATACTTCATTTGGTGACAATAAATGGCCAGTTGGGGTTGTCTCTCCCATTATTTGGAGACTTCATTATAATTGCCTTCATATATTAGAGGAAGTTACCACTGTGATGTTTCCATACTGCCTCTCAAATGCCTTCACTTCTACCTATCTGCCCTCTCCCTCATTCTGTCACTCAATCCCATCTCCACTTCCTCTTCCCACTCTATCCTCCCCACTGGTTCCAGTCCACCAATACGATTTCTTTTATTTTCCCTTACAGGGAGATCCATGTGTTTTATGACTACCCTCTCTGGAGCAATGGACTGTAGTTTGGTTATCATTTATTTAATGGCTAATATTCACACATAAGGAAATTCATACCAGGTATATTTTTCAGAGCTTGGGTTACTTCACTCAGATGATTTTTTTTTTTCTAGTTCCTTGTATTTGGCTGCAAATTTTCTGATGCCACATTTTTCGGGACTGAGAGATACTCCATTGTATAAATGTATCACAGTTTCTTTACCTTTGTTGTTTTTGTTGTTGTTGTTGTTGAGGGACATCTTGGTGGTTTCCAATTCCTGACTATTAACAATAGTGCACAAACAAACATCATAAGCAAGTGTCCTTTTGGTAGGATAAAGTATCCTTTTGGTAAATTCCTAAGATTGGACCTTGATGAAGATTAATCCCTACCTTTCGGAGTAATCGCCAAATAGATTTCTACAATGGCTATACAAGTTTCCACTCCCACCAGTAGTGGGGGACTATTTCTCATGCTCCATATCCTTGACAGAGTGAGTTGCCTCTTGTATTATTGACCTTAGCCATCCTGCCAAGTATAAGATGAACTCTCAAAGCAGCTTTGATTTTCATTTCCTGATAGGCTAGGGATATTGGACATAAAACCAAATACAAGTGGCAAAAAACCAACCAACAAAAATGCAGAAAACTAAAACAAGCAAGAAAACAAACAAACAAACAGCACCAATTAAGAAATGATACCTAATGATATTCTGTTATACTCATTGACTGGTGGCTTTTTCAGCCATTGTTGGAGAAGCTTCCTCCTGCAGCAGATGTGAACAAATACAGAGACATAACCAGACATTATGCAGAGGCATAGATCTTAGAACACATAGCTGTATATGAGTTGTCTCCATCAAATCTGTCTCCTCAAAGACTAGGGAACTCTGCTGAAAAGGAGACAGAAGAAATGTAAGAACCAGAAAGGATGGAGGGCAGCAGGAAAACAAGGCCCTTTAAATCAACTGAGCAAGATCAAAGGTACTGATTCAGAAAGAACTGGGACTGCATGGGTCTACACTAGGCCCTCTGCATATATATTACAGCTTTCAGTTTTGTACTTTTATGGGACTCCTGAATATATAAAGGAATGGGTCTCTGATTCTTGTGCCTGCTCTTCAGGCTCTTTTATTTTTCTGTTGGCTTAGCTTGTCCAACTTTGATATGATGGTTTTGTTTAATCTTCTTTTAATTTATTTTGTTATGTGTAGTTGTAAATTTCTCTAGTCTCATCCAGTCCCACATCCAGCCCTGTGGTCAGAATGAATCTTTCCCACATATGGTCCTGCAACCCCTTATAAAATAATCACTCAGAGTCTTAATATTAATTACAAACTATATGGCCTATGGCTCAGACTTCTTGCTAGCTAGCTATTTTATCTTAAGTTAACCCATAACTATTAATCTATATGTTGCCATGTGGCCATGGTATTACTGGTCTCTGGCATCTTGTTGCTCTATTACAGGCAGGCTTGCATCTCTCCTGACTCCACCCTTCTCTCTGTATCTCTGCTTGAATTTTTCACCTGGCTGTAAGCTTTCTCACCAGAGGCCAAAACAGCTTTACTTATTATCCACTGGGAGCCACACATATTCACAATATACAGAAAGACATCCCACATCAGATTTTTTTTGTTGTTTCTTTGTTTGTTTGTTTGGTGTCTTAGAAATCTGTTCTTTTCTAATGAGTTACAGAAAAGGAGTTGAACTGAATGGGAGTAGAAGTGAGTAGGAACTGGGAGAAATAAAGGGAGGTTAAGTTGTATTAAGATTATTGTACATGAGAATAGAATCAATGTTACTTAAAAGGGAGAAAATAAATAAATAGATAAATTAAATCATATTGAAATAGTAAATTGAAATCATATCAATTGGGGTTGCAGCTTTGAAGTACATAATTTTGGCATAAAGAATTGTTCAAGTTAAAATCAATAGGAAGGCTGGGATGCAATGATGCATGCCTTTAATCCCAGCACTCATGAGGCAGAGATAGGCAGATCTCTGTGAGTTCAAGGCCAGCCTGGTCTACAGAGTGAGATCCAGGTTAGGTAACAAAACTACACAGAGAAACTCTGTCTCGAAAAAAAAAAATAGGAAGATGTATCCAGAAGACAGGCTCTGCTCATTTATATTTGTCCAGAAGTACAATGTAAATTATAAAAGTATTCATCATCATCCCCTTCCTAGCAGCAAGGATGAAAGCTGACCACCTGTGATGACTTTGAACCTCATCAGCCTGCCGTTCTTACCTGAGGAATCCACTTGCAGTTTTCACCCATTCCTTCACCATTAAGCTAACTTTCACATCTTGACAGGAGTTTCTTTTCTTTTTTTCTTGTTCTTTCTGTTAAATTGTGGTTTCTTCTTTAAGATGCTATGTGAAATAGCATTCTAGACCACCTCTGAGAATGAGACATTCTCATGTATCATATACATTTAGTAAAAATTCATTCTCAGAGATGGCCTAGAATGCTAGTTCACAAGACGGTCTCAGCAGAGAACTTAAAGGGGTATAGGAGAAGTCATGGTCGTCCTTCTGTGCTACCTATGTCAAGACAATAAAACAAACTTTAGGCACTTTAACACAATATGTTAATGAATTAAATTCTGACTACCAGCTCCACTACTTTTTATCTGCCATGTTCCGAAGAAATAAATAAAACTCTGAAGGTATCAGTTTTGTCATATGGAAAATATATGACTCATAATAACTTACACAGGGCTTGAGAGGTTGCTCAGTACATAAAGATAAAGTGCTGAGAAAGCAAGAAAACTTTAACTGAGATTCCCAGGATCCATATAAAAGTGAGGTGTGGCAACATTCATTTGAAATCCTAACGTTAGGTGACAGAGACAGGCAGGTCCCTAGAGCTTACAAGTATGCCTGTTTAGTCCAAATAGCAAATTTATTGAGAGACTCTGTCTCAAAACCTGCCAGCATACATGCTAGAGAAGTCAACTAGTGTGGCTGTTTGCCACACATACCTGAAGACACACACACATGCCTGACCACTGATAAATACTTTGCCCCCTACACAGGCATAAATAATTAACATGGTGTAATAATATCAAGAAACAATGAGATATGACTCGAGAGTTCCACATCTTTTTGCACTGGTATACTAATAAAGTATGGTAAGGTAATAAGACGAGCAGACTCTGAGGGCACTGGGCATTGAAACCTCTCTTAAAATAGTCTGCTTGTAAAGCCAGAGACTGAAACTGTAGGGCCCTTATTGCTGCTGAAAAGAATAACTGAGTCTTCTTTCTGGTCCTGAGTGAAGGCATACCATTCTGAATTGTCTACAAGGCCATTAAAGGATAAGTATCTAAACCTTGTAAGAATTACTATCTAGCTAGATGTTTTCAGGTAAAGAATAAAAACATAACTTTGTCCTCTCTTGTACAAGTCAATCCAAATGGACCTGTCAGTCTCCTGAACAAAAGCACCCCTCAGGAAAAGCTGTCTGTTCTAGAGGCTTTAGAAATAATCTAAAGCACATGTAAAATATAGAACAGCACCGTGTTTCCCATTGCCACTGTCAAATCTCAGCCCTTGAGTGAGCTTTCTTCTTCTGTTCAGTAATAAATTCCAATTGTTTCCCACACTATTCTCTATACATTTCTTTTGAATTATTAATGGGAATCAAAGGGAGCAGGAATCCAGAGTGAGAGGCCAGTGACAGTAGATAGCACTGGATTTGTGTTAACTCTATTTTACTCTTGAAGTATTCATTGTCTTCCTTGTAAATTCCAAGCAGCTGGTCTGTACCATGGGAAACATAAAATGTTAAAAATTATTTAGGGTTTTCTGAAATACAACTTGAATTACATAAATTACATGTTACATGTACACAAATTACTATAGAGATATGTCTAAAAATGATATGCATCCAAAAAACAACACAATTGTAACTTTGAGATATTTCTCATTTTGAAGAACAGCAAGTAAGTAATATTTCATACTAAATTAAGTAAAACTAAATGATTTTTGTATACATTACATGAAAATGTAATTTTGGATGAAAAATACTATTTTATTTTTTGTAGTTCTTCCTTTAAGTATCTAAAATTTCATTTTTGTATTTAGTACATCATTCAATATTCTATTCAGATAAATTCTGAGATTCGTTCTCTTATAATCCTCGTTTAGTAACAAAGGGAAACTGATATTATTCTCTCAGTGTCATTCACCTTGTATGTATAAATTTATATGTGAATGTATGTGTATAGCACAAATTTTAGTTGGCATATTCATATTGTTTTTTTTTTTTTTTTTTGGTTTTTCGAGACAGGGTTTCTCTATGTAGCTTTGCGCCTTTCCTGGAACTCACTTGATAGCCCAGGCTGGCCTCAAACTCACAGAGATCTGCCTGCCTCTGCCTCCTGAGTGCTGGGATTAAAGGCGTGCGCCACCACCACCTGGCGAATTTTAATTTATTAGCCTTATACATGTCAAGGTCTAGGTTGCTTTAAGACTATAATTCAAACTTGTAAATTATACTTTATTTCCCTTTTGTTTTATTTAATATTCCATTTAATGAGTCAAAACATTCTATTAATTTCACAATTATTTCTATTCACAAACTTAGCTGATCAAATTAACACAACATTTTATTTCATATATACACAACATAATATTCTTTAGTATTTTTAATAATATATATAATTCCCTTAAGGTTTATCAATTTAGCTATTACCAGAAATTGAAAGAACGATTGCACATAAAATGAGTTTAAACAAGCCATAGAAAATTAAATTCTGTAAAATATTTCACATTCTCAGGCTGCCAAACCCCATTGGTTGCTTGCTAGGAACTGCCACTTCTGCTAACTTCTTTCCCTCTCCCTCCCTTTGGGACTCATCAGATCCCTGCCCATCTTACAGAGGGACTGTCCAGATGCCATCCACAGCCTAGAGTTTTAGACACCTCCCTTTCAGGATTCACCAAAGCCTCCAGCTGTCTGAGTAGGGTGCTTTGTAATAGCATTTGCTTTGCCCATGACTTTGGGATACAGGGTCTGAAGGAGGTAGTGCTTCCTGCCTTTGTACCTGACCTCTTAAAAGGAGAGGGAGAAGGGTCACATGTCCCTTCTCTCTGCTTCTGCTTAGGGTGTGGATTCACTCCTGGTCAGATCGGAGGATGATTTCAGAGTCTACTCTGTTCTGTATTTGTGAGTGTATTTCCTCAATTTATATCTTATTCAATCCTTATTACCCATAAAATAGACTCATGTGGATTGATCTAAATAAGTGATGAGATTCTATTTTTTCCACTCTTTTTTTTAAAACTATACCCAGTTCTTTTTTTTTTAAGATTTATTATTTTTTTTTATGTATACAGTATTCTGCCTGCATGTGTCCCTGCAGGCCAGAGGAGGGCACCAAATCTCATTACAAGTGGTTGTGAGCCACCATGTGGTTGCTGGGAATTGAACTCAGGACCTCTGGAAGAGCAGTCGGTGCTCTTAATTACTGAGCCATCTCTCCAGCCCTTTTTTTCCACTCTTGTTATTGCTTTCTGGGAATCCCTTCTTGATTCAGCGTAAATCTAAACTTTCCATTTTGATATTAAAAATGTTCAAGTTTTCCACAGTAAAAAATAAATCTTTCCAATAGTAATCTCTGGAGTCTCCAGAAGGAAGATGATGGCCCCACAACAATGACTCTACTCAGTCCAGAAAGATGCCATTGTACCGAAAAACATTACTTAATGATCAGCTTTGGACTAAAAACTTTTCAGGACAGTTTTAAGATGAGATGGTCCATCACACTACACTTCTATCCAGAATCTCAGACAGTCTTATCTATTACTCTAAGATTGAATGCAGATTCTAAAGCTAGCCCAATTGAGACCTAACTATCTAAACTTTCTTACAGGACCCCACATAGATACTGTCACTTCCTAAACTTCAGAAAGCAATTCTAAGAAAATGGTGCCCCTCTCCCAAAAGTTTCATTTTTCTCAGAGTTATAGATAGAAAGTTATAGGGGTGTGGGTGGAACAATAAAATTTAGACTCCTTTAGAGAAGAAAAAAGGAGAATGGATAGTTATAGTATGTTAGTATAGATTATTGTTTCTACTAGTAAACTTATTTAGCAAACTATCAGTCTTGGATAATTTGCACTGATATAGATTTTTATATATTTGATATAAATGTAAACTATTTTTATATTCCTATTTAAGATAATTTGTATATTGATATAAATACAAAGCCATAATTGCTGTATTATACATATATTTCTACTCCTGTTTGAAATATTTTGCATATTGATACAAATGTAAAGTTATATTTGTCATACTGTATGTATGTTCTACCTCTATTGCAATATAAATTTCTATCTCTTTTCTGTGTATTGTCATAATTTTGAGGTCATTGTCCTTATATGGTACATCTGGTTACAGACTGTTTATCTTGTTAATGTGAAGCCTTAATTATTAGGTTCTTCAAGTAGATAAGACTTACAGAACTATAGTCATGAGTGCTTGTCATTTCTATAGTTATGTTACTTAGGTTCTCCAGATTTACAGAAACATATGTCACATGGATAGGCAACCTTCAAATACTTCATAGACCTAGAGAATATGGTATCTAAATGTTTTGATAACTTAGAATTCTGTTGATGGGAGACACAATTGCTCCTGGCAGCATCAATCTGACCCCGAGAGAATGTTGGGCTTCTAGACACTCCATTTGGAAATTTGTCTTCTTCTTGGCACAAAATGGCCTGCTGAGCAAAGAACTTCCCTTGCCTCAACTGCTGTCAGTACAAATGCTGTCCTTTCTGGATGAGCAGAACACAAGGAAAAGCAACTACTGAACTCTGACAAGACAGGGTAAGATGGTCTTTCAAAATTCCTGCTTCTGAAAGTGGTTCGTCAGATATTCTAGGCCTGGAGCCAAATTAGATGCCCCAATGATACTGAGAAACTTTAGGTGACTGTCCAGGCTACCAGCTATCTCCATCTAGTCTCACAAGAATTTTGGAAATTTGCTTGCTTTCCTTTTCCACTTTCTCAAGTATTATTATATTCTTTCTCTAGTCTTTGATGGAGTTGAATACTAGATAGTTGCTGTTGCAGTCTTCTTATATCTTAGCTAAAACATATTAGTACTAGAGTTAGAATCTTCAAGCTAGGACAGCTATTGAAGTAATCTTGGTAATGTGCCATTTCCCAATGTTCTGGACATTTATGGACACAGCATGTCTTTCCTGTTTGAGGTTATTCTTGTGGTTTTAGTTCCATTTTTGTTTATGTTATTATCCTTTATTTTTTCCTGGACAATACTTGATAGTCATCCTTATTATACATAGCTTGCATTAAGTTTCAAACCTTCTTATTTAGACAAAAAGGGGAAATTAGTGATATTTGCTCCACACATGATCTTGGCCTATAGGGTCCAATGAAGGTAGTGCTTCATGCCATTGTACTTGACCTCTTAAAAAAAGAGGAAGAAGGGTCACATGTCCCTTCTCCCTGCTCCTGCATTCACTCCCCATCAGATCAGGGGATGACTTCAGCAGTTTACTCTGTTTTGTATTCAAGAGAGTATTTCCTCAATTTATATCTTAATAAATCCCTATTATCCATTAAATAGACTCATGTGGGTTCATCTTAATAATGCTCCAGTTGATCCAATAGAGCATGAGATTCAGGACTGTTTCACATTTCAGGGAGAAGTTTTTCTAGACTCCTTGATTAATTTACTTCAGGCATCAGAAGGTAACTGAAAAGCAGAAGTCCTAGAGTATATAACCCAAATATAATGTAAACAGAGAAATTGACATCCCATCCTTGCTCTGAACTATTCACCCTGAACACTTGAATATTTTTGCTAAAAAAAAGGACCTTGCCTAAAAAGAAACAAACACTCAAACAACAAACTAACTCCAAATGTGAAAAACGTAACTCAGAAATAGAACAGCATGAAAAAACAAAATAACTTATCTTTTCTAAAATGTAAAAATTCTATACTAGTATCTCTCATGAAAATTACCTATAATAATGTCAATAAAAAATAAAAAAGGATGATTATGATTATAAATATATTCAAACAACTCAAAGAAGACAATGAGATAAATGAAATTAGAAATTCAATAAAAGAAAATAAGATAGGGAATAATTGCTGAAGAAAACACAAACTAAAGTGCTGGGGAATAAAAAGAAACCTTTATAAGTCAAAAAGCAAACAAACAAACAAAACATAAAAAAAATTACCTTGGTTAAAGACTAACATCAGCAATAGGACAAATGAGTTAAAAACAAAGAGTTAATGACAGAGACAAGGTGGATGAATCAGAACACACCATAAAGACCACTGAGGGATTTTATTTATTATTTTTTAATTATGTTAATGGAACATGGGTGAGGCTTGGGATACTGTGAGAAGACCTAACTTTGAATTATGTGTATAAATGAATGATAAAATCATAGTAAATCTACAGGGAATATCCTCAGAAAAAAAAACTGGAAGAAAATTTCTCAACTCTATCCAGACATAAGAGGACTACACAACTTCAAATAAAGAAGATCAGAAAAGAAATTCTCCATGACATGTTATAGAAAAAAATATTTAAAATATAGATAAATGAAAGGAAAGATGTCAAAAGCTGCAAAAGAGAAAAGTCATGTCATCTATAGAAGGAGCCACAAAAGAACAACACCTGATTATTTGACAAAAATCTTTTAAGGTTCTAGGGGCCAGGAAAGATGTACTCCATGTCCTGAAAGACCAATACTGTTAACACAGAGCAATATATCAAGTGAAATTACTTATTAAACTTGAAGGAGAAATAAAAACTTTCTGTGATAAAAGCATAATAAAGGAATTTGTGCATAATTCAACAACTCTACAGAGGAAACTAAGAGGGATATTTTGATCCTAAGAAAGAGATAGAAACACCCACTGGTCATAGGGAACAAATAAACCATGTCAGGGTAGGTAATCAAAAGAGATTAAAAAATAAACCTGCAAAACAAACAAAATGACAAGAACTAAAATGTATTTTTCAATAAAAATTCTGAACATTAAGTGCTTTCAGTCATTTTATAATAAGACACAGAGAAAATTTTGGATTAGTAAACAGAATGCATCTTTTTACTGCCTCTAAGAAACATACATCACCATAAAAGATAAATACATCTTTAGGCTACAGAAATGGAAAAAAGATATTCAAGCAAGTAGACCAAAGGAACAAGCAGCTGTAGCCACTCTAATACCTTACACAGCATGCTTCAAAATGAAATTATTCATATGAGATTAGAAGAGCTAGTTCATTACCCATTAAAGGAAAATCCCATCAGCGGGATATTAATCTTAAATATATGAACATGCAACACTGGGACACCTAATTTTATTTAAAAGAAAAAACAAAATATCATTAGCCCTAAACTACAAATCAATCTCAAGACAGTGATAATGACTACCTTCAATTCCCCACTCTAAATACTGCACAAGTCAACCAGAAATAACTAAACAGAGAAATTTGAGTTAAATTACATCATCAGCTAAATGGACCAAATATATATCAACAGAGCAATCCACCCAGACACTGAAGAATAATGTACACATCTCAGCAGTACAACTATTCATCAGAACTTAAATTAACAAACTTTCTGCTTTCAATTGCCTCACTAAAATTAAAATCTTATGAAGTGTGCATGACTTTTAATATTTCTGTGTTCTTAACATTTACTCTTCATTACTAAACTGAGTAAATATTGAAGATAAGGCAACTCTTCTTTAAAATTTATACAAGTGGATCAATGTTGTGAGATGAAAATTTGAAAATCCTGTTTAATTTCATCTCCCATTGTATGGGATCATAAAGTCATCTGTACTGAAACATGGAGACAATTTTTTAGGCTGTCAAACAGATTTACATTCATAGCTATGGTCATGTGATATCTGGTCATATAGTCAGCCCCTTTATTTGTCTTATAGTCAACAAAAACTTTGGAATGAAATTAAACAACATAATCTATTATTGACCTGCCACCTGCTAACTAAATTTTAAATTTTTGATTATTTTTATAACAATTCCAAAAGATATCAACTAGTTTGGTAGATGAAATTCCACGTCCCTTTATCCTACTATACTCAAATGCAAATACACTGTATCTGTAATAACATACATACACAGTATTCAGGAAATATTCTTGGGTTGCTCAGTTTCCACGGTCACTTCCTAGGAAGTGTGAGCTATAGTAAACACTTTACATAGTTTGATAAAAGTATATTCTCGATAGAACATCATCAGTTTCATTAGCATTATATTTTTATAATTGTTGGAACATTAATAATTCAGAAGGTATAGAACACTCAAGTCCAGGATTAGGAAAATATATAGGGAATATCTATGGTCTATTGAAAGATTTACATAGAAATTACTCTTACCATGGGAATTTCATCCATTGCTGCCCCAGTTGCTGGCCATCAGGGAAGAATCCTGCAGGCAGGCTTCCCTACTAAAACGTCTTATCAAACCCTATAATCAACAAAATCCACACCCTACCCCATATCCTCACATCCTCCTATGACCCCAGCAGCTTCCTAAGACACAGAATCCACCAGTTCTGATTAGATCAAGAAGTAAGTGACTCTCCCCCCCCCCCCACACACACAGACAGTCCTGCCTCTAGGACCTAGGCCCTGGGATAAAACTTGTGTCCAGGGAACACCTACCCATTGCTACCCTAGCTGCTGGCCAGCAGGGAAGATTCCTGTGGGCAGCCTCCCCAACCAAAACCTCCCATCAGACCCTGCAACCTACAAGACCCACACCCTTCTCCAAATCCTCTGCAACCTCAGTGGCTTCCTGAGACACAGAATCTGCCAGCTCTGGACCAAGAGAAGCTATCCGAGACAGGGAATCCACTAGCTCCAATTAGACAAAGAGCTTTGAATGGTCCCAGAGTGGCCCCTTGAGACACAGACACAGCAAGCACAGTTGAGACCAAGAGCAGCTAGCTCAGACACAGGCATCTTTTGCACCTATTGGAAGAAGAGATGGGTAGACACCAATGCAAAAATAGATACAACAACATAAAGAGCAATATGGCACCACTGGAACCTAGCAGCTCTACAACAGCAAGACATGAACATCACAACAAAGAAAAAGCAGAACAAGGTGACCTTAAAAATAATTTTATGAAGATGATAGAGACATTTAAAGAAGAAATGAAAAAATCCCCTAAAGAAATTAAGGAAAAAGCAAACAAAAAATTAGAAAAAAATCAGTAAATCCCTTATAGAAGCCAACAAAACAAAGAAAAGGCAAGTAAACGGGTGAAGGAAACAGTTCAAGACCTGAAAACTGAAGTAGAAGCAATGAAGAAGACACAAACCAAGAGAATGCTGGAAATAGAAAATATGAGTAAGTGAACAGGAACTACAGATGCAAGCATAACCAACAGAATACCAGAGAGGGGAAAGAGAATCTCTGGCATGGAGGATACAGTAGAGGAAATAGATGTGTCAAAGGAAACACCAAAGCCAAAAAAGTCATATCACAAAAGGTCCAGGGAATCTGGGACACCATAAAAAGGCCAAACATAAGAATAGTAGGGATAGAAGAAGAAGAATACCAACTAAAAGGCATAGAAAATATATTCAACAAAATCATAGAAGAAAACTTTACCAACTTAAAAAACTATGAAGATGCAAGAACCTTATAGAACACCAAATAGACTAAATCCACAAAAACGTCTGCTTAACACATAATAATTAAACCAGTAAGCATACAGAACAAAGAAAGAATATTGGGAGCAGCAAAGAAAATAGGCCAAGTGACTTATAAAGGCAGACCCCGCAGAATAACACCCAACTTCTCAATGGAGACTCTGAAAGCCAGAAGGTTCTGAAGAGACATAATGCAGACACTAAGAGACCATGGATGCCAGCCTAGACTGCTATACCAAGCAAAACTTTCAATCTCTCTAGACGGAGTGAACAAGGCATTCCATGACAAATCAAGATTTAAAAAATACCTATCCACAAACCCAGCCTTACAGAAAGCACTAGAAGGAAAATTCCAACCTAAAGAAGGCAGATGCACCCATGCAAACACAGGCAACAGATAACCCCACAGCAGCAAATCCCAAAGAATGGAAACACATACACACAACCACTATCAGAAAACAGGAATTAACAATCACTAGTCATTAATATCCTTTAATATCAATGGACTCAATTCACCTATAAGAAGACACAGGCTAACAGAATGCATATGAAAACAGGATCTATTCTTCTGCAGCATACAAGAAACACACCTCAACTTCAAAGACAGACACTACCTCAGAGTAAAAGGTTGGGAAAAGACTTTCCAATCAAAAGGATTTAAGAACCAAGCTGATGTAGGTGTCTTAATATCTGACAAAATAGACTTCAAACTAAAATCAAACAAAAGAGATCAGGAAGGACATTATATATTCATCACAGAAAAATCCACCAAGAAGAAGTCTCAATTCTGAACATATATGCACCAAATGCAAGGACACCCACATATGTAAAACAAACATTAATAAGCCTATATCACACATCAAACTTCACATGCTAGTAGTGGGAGCACCCCACTCTCACCACTGGACAGATCTGCCAGACAGAAAATTAACAGAGAAATAAGGGATCCTACAGATGTGATGACTCAAATGGACTTAATATATATCTAAAAACATTCCACCATAACACAATAGAAAATGCTTTCTTCTCAGCAATCCATGGGACCTTTTCTAAAATTGACCACATACTCAGTCACAAAGCAAATTTCAATAGATACAAAAACAATTTTGAATAACCTCCTGCATTTTAACAGACTGCCATGGCTTAAAGTTAAAATTCAACAACAACAAAAATTACAAAAAGTCTACAATATCATGGAAACTGAACAATGCTCAACTGAATCACCAATGGATCAAGGAAGAAATAAAGAAAGAAATTAAGGACTTCCTAGAATTCAATGACAATGAATGTACACCATACCAAAACTTATGGGACACTATGAAAGCAGTGCTAAGAGGACAATTCATAGCACTAAATGCCCACATAAAGAAGATGGAGAAATCTCACACTAGTGACTTAACAGCACACCCGAAAGCTCTAGAACAAAAAGAAGCAAACTCACCTAGGAGGAATAGATGAAGTATATAATAAAATTGAGGACTGAAATTAATAAAATAGAAACAAAGAGAACAATACAAAAAATCAATGAAACAAGAAGTTGGTTTTTTAGAAAATAAACAAAATAGACAAGCCCTAATCCAAGCTAACCAAAAGGCAGAGAGAGAACATCCAAATTAACAAAATCAGAAATGAAAAGGGTGATGTAACGACAGACAACAAGGAAATCCAGAGAATCATCAGGTCATACTTCAAAAACCTGTACCCCACAAAACTGAAAAATCTAAAAGAAATGGACAATTTTCTGGCTAGGCACCACATGCCAACATTAAATCAAGACCAGATAAACGATTTAAATAGGCCTATATCCCCTAAGGAAATAGAAACAGTCATTAAAAGTCTCAAAAAACAAAACAAAACAAAACAAAACAAAAAAAAACAGGATGGTTTCAGTGTAGAAATCTATCAGAATTTCAAAGAAGAGCTAATACCAATACACTTCAAATTGTTCTACGCAGTAGAAATAGAAGGAACAATATCAAATTCTTTTTGTGAGGCTACTATTACCCTGATACCCAAACCACACAAAGATGCAACAAAGAAAGAATTACAGACCAATCTCCCTCATGAACATTGATGAAAAAATAATCAATAAAATACTGGCAAACCAAGTTCAAGAACACATCAGAAAAATTATCCACCATGACCAAGTAGGCGTTATTCCAGAGATGCAAAGATGGTTCAATATATGAAAATCTGTCAATGTAATACACCATATAAACAAACTGAAAGAAAAAAAAAAAGATCATCTTATTAGGTGCTGAAAAAGCTTTTGACAAAATCCAGCACTCCTTCATGATAAATGTCTTGGAGAGGTTAGGAATAAAAGGAATATACCTAAACATAATAAAGGCAATTTACAGCAAGCCAACAGCCAACATCAAATTAAATGGAGAGAAACTCAATGTGATTCCACTAAAACTAGGAATAAGACAAGGCTGTCCACTTTCCCCATATCTATCCAATATAGTACTCAAAGTCCTAACTACAACAAGACAACAAAAGGGGATATAACTTGGAAAGGAAGCAGTCAAACTTTCACTATTTGCAGATGATATAATAATATACTTAAGTGACTCACAAAACTCTACCAGGGAACTTCTGCAGCTGATAAATACCTTCAAAAATGTGGCGTAGCTCCCCTATATACAAATGATAAACAGATGGAGAAAGAAATCGGAGAAACATCACCCTTGACAGTACCTAAAAATAATAAAAAATACTTTGGGGTAAATCTAACTAAGCAACTGAAATACCTGTATGACAAGAACTTTAGGTCTCTGAAGAAAGAAATTGAAGAAGATATCAGAAAATGGAAAGCTCTCCCATGCTCATAGATAGGTATCATTAACATAGTAAAATATCAATCATATGAAAAGCAATCTACAGATTCACTGCAATCCCTATCAAAATCTCAGCAAAGTTCTTCATAGACCTGGAAAGAACAATATTCAACTTCATATGGAAAAGCGAAAAACCTAGGATAGCTAAAACAATACTGTATAATAAGGCCACTTATGAGAGCAGGCAGTGGTGGCACACACCTTTAATTCCAGCACTCGGGAGGCAGAGCCAGGTAGATCTCTATGAGTGCCAGGCCAGGCTGGGCTACAGAGCAAGTTCCAGAACAGGCTCCAAAGCCATATAGCAAAACCCTGTCTAAAAGAAAAAAGAAAGAAATGAAGCCAACTCTGGAGGCATTACCATCCCTGACCTCAAGGCCTACTATAGAACAATCATAATAAAAACAGCTTGTTATTGGCTTAAAAAATGACATGCGGACCAATGGAATCAAATTGAAGACCCTGACATTAATCCACACACCCGTGAACACCTGATTTTTGACAAAAAAAAAAAAAAAAAGAAAAGAAAAAAAAAAACAAAACTGTACAATGGAATAAAGAAAACATCTTCAACAAATGGTACTGGCATAACTGGATGTCAGCATATAAAAAACTGCAAATAAATCCGTATCTATCACCATGCACAGAACTCAAGACCAAGGGAATCAAAAAACTCAACATAAATCCAGTTACACTGAACCTGATAGAAGAGAAAGTAGGAAGTAGTTTTGAATACATTGGCACAGGAGAGCAGTTACTAAATATACCACCATTAGCACAGACACTGAGAGCAAAAATTAATAAATGGTACCTCCTGAAACTGAGAAGCTTCTATAAGACAAAGGACATCATAAATAAGACAAGATGATAGCCTACAGAATTGGAAAAGATCTTCACCAACCCCACATCTGACAGAGGGATGATCTCCAAAGTATATAAATAATTCAAGAAACTAGACAACAAAATACTAAATAACCCAATTTAAAAATGGGGTATAGATTTAAACAGAGAATTCTCCACAGAAGAATCTCAAATGCCCAAAAGACACTAAAGGAATTTAAGACATTTAAGATGCTCAGCATCTTTAGTTATCAAGGAAATACAAATCCAAACCACTCTGATGTACCATCTTACACCTGTCAGAAAAGCTAAGATCAAAAACATTGATAACAGGTTATATCGGAGAAGATGTGGAGCAAGGGGAACACTCCTACATTGTTGGTGGGAGTGCAAATTTGTACTGCCACTTTGGAAATCAGTATGGCAGTTTCTCACAAAATTCGGAAACAATCTTTCTCAAGATCCAGCTATACCACTCTTGGGCATATACCCAAGGAATGCTCAATCATACCACAAGGACACATGCTGAACTATGTTCACAGCAGCATTATTCATAATAGCAAGAACGTGGAAACAACCTAGATGTCCCTTAACTAAAGAATGGATTTAAAAAAAAAAATGTGGCACATATACACAATGGAGTACTACTCAGCAGTAAAACAAACAAACAAACAAACAAACAATGACATCATGAAGTTTGCAGACAAATGGATGGAACTTAAAAATATTATCCTAAGTAACATAGATCCAGAAGGACAAACATAGTATGTACTCACTTATAAGTGGATATTAGATGTAAAGCAAGGGATAATCAGAATATAACCCATATGTCTAGAGCGGCTAGCTAACTGGGAGGACCCTAAGAGGGAAGCATGGATCACCCTGGGAAGGGGAAATAAAGGAGATCTCCATGAGTAAACTGAGGATGGAGGGGACAATGGAGGGTGAGGGATGGGGCATGAGAACATGGGGGAATGGGATGGTCCAGCTGGAGCAGGGACAGAATAGGGGAGCAGTGAGGAAGATACCATGATGGAGGGAGATGTCGTGGGGATGGGGAGAGGCCTGGTGCTGGAGAGGTTCCCAAGAATCCACAAGGATGACCCTACCTTAGACTACTAGCAATAGTGGAGAGCATGCCTAAACTATCTTACCCCAGTGATCAGATCAGAGAGTCCATCACTGTCATTATATCTCCTTCATCAGTAACTGATGGAGCAGAAGCATAGATCCATAGCCAAGCACCAGACAGCTCTCCTGGAGTCCAGTAGAGGAGAGAGAAGGATTCTATGAGCAAGCAGCAACAAGATCATGATGGGGAAACCTACAAAGACAACCAAACCAAGCTAATAGGCACTCATGAACTTTAGACCAACAGCTATAGCATCTCTACTGAACTGGACTAGGTCCTCTGTATAAGCAAGATAGTTGTGTAGCTTGATATACTTAAAGGGCTCCCTGGCAGTAGGATCAGGATCAATTCCTGGTGCATGAGTTGGCTTCTTGGAGCCTATTCCCTATGGTAGGACATCTTGCACAGCCTTGAATCAGGGGGAGGGGCTTTGACCTACCTCTACTGAATGTACCAGGCTCTTCAGACTCCCCATGGGAGTACTTGCCTTGTTGGAGGAGGGAATGGGGGGGTGATTAGGGTTGGAAAATGGGAGGTGAGGGAGGAGAAAGGAAAGGGAGATCTGTGATTGGTATGTAAATGAATAAAAAAAAATCCTTAGAAAAATAAAGAAAAAAAAGAAACTACTCAATGGTAGATATCTATAAAGATAACCACTGAGGTCACAGAAAATTTTTTTCAAAGGAAGCATGTTTGCATATGTTCCTTGCTTATCAGATAATTCTTTTCATAATTCAGCATCTAATTTATAGATGCTTCATCTGTAAAGCTGTCAGCAGCCGTATTTGGCAAAAATTATCCCTCTAATCATCTCCTTGCTTGGACCTCATTAAAAACATCATTTTTCATTGGCCTTATCTACACAGCAAATCTTTTCTAGTGCATGTAAATATTTTCAAGTAACCAAAGGATATATAAACTTATCTTCAAGATTAGCATAAGACTTAAATATCCCCAGAAAACAAAATGTTTTTATTATTTCTATACTAGGTGCACTTTACACACTTCTTACATTGAAACTATATTAAATATTCTGTTAAAACCATCTACAGTTGAAGGAAATGGCTTCTGCTAATGAGAGAAGTGTTTGAATCAACTTCAGAGCCCCTCCTGACTTCAGTAATTATAAGTATTAAAAGTAAATTGGCTAATACATATTTAATTTTTATAGAGACAGCTTATAGAAATGCAACCATTAAAATAGAATATCAGACACTGCTCCAAATTGTATTTTTCAATTACTTGTAATCAAACTCAAGACCCTGTGCACATGCTCAATCAGGATTGGGCTCCAGGACCAGTCCCACTGCCACGTTAATTGTTAGAACACTTGGAATGATGTCATAGGAGTTACTTTCCATGGCTCCAATTTTCATTATATTCTTTTTTTTTTCTGAGAAAGATATGACTGAGAAATGTCTATGAATGTTTATCATTCTCCATTACCATGATCCCTTCCCTTGTATCTGCTCTGAGTGGATCTAGTTTTTGTCCTTAATCTTATTTTGATGTACTCACGTGTTGGATTGCACATAACAAATGAAACACACAAAACCTGTGTACATTGGAGCCAATGTTTTTGTGGACACTCCCCCCACCTTCTATTGATTTATTTCATCATAGAATATCTCTACTCTGGCTCATAGGTTTTTTTTTTTTTTCTTCTTTCTAGAATCAAGGAAGATTTAGAAACCAAGTATTTGATTCTTTTTAAATTTAAAGTGATTGTGTCAAATTTTGTCAAAATTTGTTTCTTCTATCATTTAATGATTGTTAACAAACATATGGGATGTCTTAAGAGGAGATTTTAAAACCAAATAAGAGAATATAGGGTGGGGAAAGCTGAGGAGAGAAGGAGCTTGATACTCAAGCATGAAGACCATTTTCATCTCAAGCACACATATAAAAAGTCAGCTGTAATAGAAAGTATTTTTAATGGTAGTGCTGGTGGAGACAGAAGGATGAAGCCCCAAAGCTTGCTCACTAGACAGCCTAGCCTACTCAGTGAGCTCCTAGTTCAGTGAGAATTTGTCTCAAAGCTTGAAAAAACAACTAGAAAATGATTTCACTTTGAGTTTTCTCATTCATTTCTTTTTCTCTCTTTCTTTCTTTCTTTCTTTCTTTCTTTCTTTCTTTCTTTCTTTCTTTCTTTCTTTCTTTCTTTATTTATTTATTTCTGTGTGTGATACATATACATGTGTATGAGCACACATGAGTACATGCATGCACTTGCAAGCCAGGGATATTTGATATTCTGCTCTATTTCTCTTTACATTATTTCCCAGAAACAAGGAACCCCTTTGAGTGTGGAGCTTGCTGTTTTCAATTTGGCTGAAGACCAAAAAGCCTCAGTGATTCTTCTGTCTCTTCCCTGATGAAGAGGAGTCATAGGAAGGCATGCCAATATCCAGCTTTTTATGCAGGTGCTGTGATCTGAATTCAGGACCTTATTCTGCTCAGTAAATGTTATCTTCTGAGCTATATCTCTCGCTCCATAATTTCACTTTCTCATCTATATCTTACTGGTGGTATAGTAAAACATTAATGCTGATTGAATAATAATAAGTAAAGGAACAAAAATAACATTTGGGATTGGGGTACTCCAATATTTTTAGTATAATATTTGTGAACTAGAAATATAAATACAACATTAAAGTCATAGGTGGAATAACAGTACAGTGTCACAAATAAAGAACAACTATGCAAAATTTCTGGCTATAAATATTTATCCTTATCTACCTTAAATTACAAAGGTTTCAAGGACTAGTTCATTTTAATTTCACTATAAACATACCAGAGCAGCTGCATTTTTTTTATTGTTAATCTCTTAGTTTTTCCCTGAAAATGAGTTCTTATATCAATATAAATTTATGATGGATATGAATGATTTAAAGGCATCATTTAACTTTTAAAATTAACTATAAGAGTTTCCAGTTTCCAAAATATTTGTGAAAACTTTGACATCGCAGCAACCATTTCCACATCTTCATTTAGAAATTCTCACATGCAAAGCTAGAGAACCAATTCCATTTCCAGGAGAGGAAACTGGACAATGGCACTGGGCCAGGATCTCATTCTGAATTTGTTAGAATGCATGGTTATCCTGTCTACAGTAGCTTGTGGCACCTACTAGCTTACACCAAGTTAAGTACAATGCATTTGCCTCTCCAACAGAACTCATTCACTCCATCTACTGCAGTTTATTTTTTGTGTAATACATATTCTTGTATTTGGTCAATAGAAATATTATGATTATACTTGCTAATCCCTTTCTTGCCCATCCAACTCAAAGTCTCCAATATTTTCCCAGTTAACTATCATTCCATATATTTTTGTTTTAATTCTTCTTAGTTTCCGATTATTATGGAATTTACCTATTTTTCTGTCATTGTTTTATTTCACAACAATGAGATTATTTAAAGGCAATAAGTTCTACTCTATCCCCAGGACCACAAATACCTGGAGCACACATGGAAATTACACATTGAGTAAGCCATGATTGATACAAGCCATGTAACAGTTTGGAAAAGCACTGCAATAGCATAGCCAAAGCCCCCCGTGACTCTGAGATACCATCCCTTGCTAAGGATCAAAAACGAGAAGCAAGCCAATGAAATATTTCCCGTGTTAAACATAGAAGATTGTCTGACTTTGTCACTGTGGGTAGCATATTGTTTTCAAAAAGGTCAGATTGACCTTGCAGAGAATTACTTTCTGGTTTATTATTGCCCCACACGTCAGGTCTTAGGGTTCTGGTTTCAGTACACTGTAACCTGGTTACATTTGCCTTTGAAACTATAAAATGGCCTTCATTGTAAATATGCCTCAGGGGTGTGGTGTAGCTTGAACATGTTGGCCTTTCTTCAAGACATTTAACAACTGTGAGATTTATGATGGGACCAGTGAAGTGACAATAGATGGTGGTTAGCCTAAGAAAGCAGAGGAAGAATAAAGCTAAATATATAAGGTCTCCATGTTTTTTTTCTAATTTATTTATCTGTCTATATTTGTTAATTATTTATAAAATATGTTTTAATCATTTTCTTTCCATGCCTCAACTCCTTCCAAATTCTTCCCTACCTCTTTCCCCAAACAACTTCATGTTCTTTCTCTCTTTTGTTTTAAGGTGAGGCTAGACAAGGTAAAAGTGTACACTTAATTTTAGCAGGACTAGCATGTATGTGGGAAGATAAGATTGGTGAAATTACAGACTAGAAACAGCAGCATGCCATAGATAGGGACAACAGCCATTTCTCTTCACTATCATGGAACCAGAGCAGAAGGATTTGCTAACATGGCAGAGAAAATCCTCTCAGATTTGAACAGATCTAACCAAATTTCCATATACCAATAAGAAGTGGTTTCAGTACTCTCCTAAAGTAAATAGTAAATTAAATTTTTGTTTGGAAAAACCTTTTAGAATTCTTGGTCAAAGTATCTATGAGATTTACTGGTGATAGCTTATAAAGTATTCTCATATGCCTGTCTCTGTTAATAGTAAATAAAGGAAAGGAAATAAAATATTGTTTTAATGGATTTCAAGTTAGATCATTTGAATTCTTGAGAAAGATGCAATTTGTATCCCTGAAAGAGTATTGAAAACATGTGCAAATAATGTGTTTATCAGATAACATCCATAAAATATTGTTACTCTAGAAGTGTTTACAGTAGCAGAATAAAATTCATGGGATAATACTTCTCTCCAGGCTTCTTATGTAATTTATTCTGAGGTTTAAATACTATGATTTGTCTCAGGACTTTATTTTGAATAAGGAAAATATATTTGACAGCGTTATGTGTATAATAAAATAATTTCACCTTTTATCTACACAGTTATCAACATACTGAAAAATTTTTGTGTGTGCTTTAGGATATTTACTGGACCAATATTTAATTCCAAAATATTCATCACAATACAGCTGATTACTGATATTTGAATAAATTTCTTGAATCAAAGCAGCCCGATCGATACAGTGTTCAATATCATATTTCCTTTGAGCTTTAGTATATATTTGTTTATCAATTCATTCAATACATAGATATTTTATATAAATTGATTAAAAAGGACATTATTAAACATATTAATTATGAAGTGGCAAGGAAGGTAACCATATTCCAGAACTCTTATGCTTGCTATCTGAAGACATTTGTTAGATCCTACAGGAGAGTAAGTTAGTGGTTTTGAATTTTCAGTGTAAATATTCAACATCCAAGGGCAACAAATAATATAAAAATAAAGTTCACTACTGTATAAGCTTTTGTAATCCTTTCATAGTCAGTCCTCATAAAAATAGATGTCACACAAATTTGGAGATGAATTTTCGATACAAGGTTTTGAAAGTTAAATTATATAAAACATAGCTGACCAACTTAACTTAGCAAAGGTATTAGCAATGCAAGTTTTGATAAAATTTAAATTAGATATGACTTGAATATATTGTGAGTATAATTTATGTTCAATATGACATTCATATGATTATATACAGTAGTTTTCCCATATATTTAAAGAGTCCATATCTATCAATAAAATTGCGTATGATTATAGAAAATGTATTTCTCTACTGAGCATGAGATTTTTACTTTTGTTACTTATAAAATATGTATTGATAAAACATTTGCAGTATATTTAATATTATAAGTAGTCTACAGATTTAAGTACAGGGAATGTGCACAGGTTGTATGCTATACCACTCTGTGTTGTGGTTTGAATGAGAATGGCCCCCATAGGCTCATAGCATTTAGTACTTGCTCACCAAGGAGTGATACTATTTGAAAGTATTAGGAGATGTGACCTTGTTGGAGTAGATGTGTCCTTGCTAGAAGAGATGTGTCATAGAGTGTTGTGGGATGTTTTTCTGTATGCTGTGAATATATGTTGTTCCCATTGGTTAATAAATAAGCTGCTTTGGTCTATGGCAAAGCAGTTTAGAGGCAAGGGAGAAATCCAAGGAGAGAGACAGGAAAAAGAAAGGTGAAGTCTAGAGAGAGACACCAGCCTGTTGCCCAAAGAACAACATACTAACAGACCGGTAAGCCATGGAACATGTGGCAAAACATAGATTAATAGAAATGAGCTAATTTAAGATATAAGAGCTAGGTAGCAAGAGGCCTGCCATAGACCATACAGTTTTTAAATAATATTAAGCCTCTGAGTGATTATTTTATAAGTGGCTGTGGGACTGCAGGGTTGGGTAGGACTGGAGAAAACTTCTAACTACATTTGGCGCCCAGACGTGGTTGAAAGAATTTCCACCTAAAACCTGAGAAACCTTTTTAAAAAAGATTATAAAGTAGAGCTAAAAACAGCTTCCTATTTCTGTCTCTCAGGTAAGCTATGGTGTGTGGGCTTGAGCTACAGTATGATTGGTTTGCAACATTTGTGCTTGATATACATCAGGGCAGACAGAAATGTCTCCAAGTCATGCAGTGCACTACATCATGAATTTAGCCTCAACTCATACAGGAAAAAAAAAGTTTTGTGGGGCAGCTTTACACTACCTGATGGCAGCATGGACCCCAGAGTTGGCAGGGTAAAAGCATGCCTCTCCCCAATACCTCCACCATATTGGGAAGCTGAGGTGGGCGGAGTCAGCAGCCAAGGCTGCCACTTTTCATCCTAGCCATTCAGTTTAACAGTTTAAAATCTTGGTCAGAGAAGGGTTATAGAATCACAATAAAGCAGATTCAGATGGCATAAAACTCTGAACAGTTTTCAATGTGTGTAAAAATGTAGGTAGGCTGGGAAGAAAGAGAAAAAGGAATATATGCAGTTATATAAAGAAATAGTTTTAAAAAATAGACATTAAAAGTACTATAAAAAAAAATAAGCTACATAAAGATGGAAATCACCCAGAATCTGAATTATATTGTCTTTGGAATTTTTCTGGATTTTGAGACATGTCTGCTTCTGGCAGCACCAATGTACTTTAGAGAAGATGATGGGCATCAAAGAAACTCCATATGAAGTTTGCTTTACTTATGGCGAAAGTTAGCCATTTGTGCAAGAAACTATTCTTTACTGGCCTGCTTGACAAAATGTTTTATTGACTGAACAAGAAGGACCCATAGAAAAATGATCACTAAATCTTGCCAAAACAAGGCAAAATAGTCCTTCAGTTTTCTGCTTCACAGAGGAGACGGACAGATATTCTACAGGACGCAGGAAGAAGTGACTGAAAAACTCTAGGACTATAGGCTGTAGATGGATGCCCCAACATTGCAGAGAAACTTTGGGTGACTGTCCAGGCAGCCAACTGTCTCTGCCATTCTAGATTTTTGAAGTTGCTTACAATGCACTTCCTCTTTACTCAGGTAATATTATATCCTTCTGAGGTCTTTGATGTAGTTTAAGACTAGAGAGTTATAATTATAATTTTCCTTGGTTATAATAAAATATTAATTCGATATGAAACTTTAGATTCAAAAATATAGCACAGATGATAGAATATTTTATTTAATTTTGCCAAATACAAATAGACGAGGTATTATAACTATATTTCTTGCTTGATAGCTGTTCTGTTATATATGATTTTCCTATGTTTAATTTAAAACCTTCATTGTTGATTAGACAGAAAAGAGGAAGTGCTGTGAGATATCTTTGTTTGTTTGTTTGTTTGTTTTTTGACACAGGGTTTCTCTGTGTAGCTTTGCACCTTTTCTGGAACTCGCTTTGGAGACCAGGCTGGCCTCGAACTCACAGAGATCTGCCTGCCTCTGCCTCCCGAGTGCTGGGGTTAAAGGCGTGTGCCACCACCGCCTGGCTAAGAAAGTATCTCTCTTTTTTTTTTCTTTTTTTCTGAGCTGAGGATTGAACCCAGGGCCTTGTGCTTGCTAGGCAAGCGCTCTACCACTGAGCTAAATCCCCAACCCAAGATATCTTTCTGTATGCTGTGAATATGTGTTGCTATGATTGATTAATAAACAAAATTGTTTTTGTGTATGGCAAGGCAGCTTATAGGCAGGCAGGAAATCCAAGAGAGACAGGAAAAGGAGAGGCAGAGGCAGAGGAGATGTCAGTCGCTGCTTAAGGAACAGCAAGATGCCAGGAGACCGGTAATGCCACAGCCACATGGCAACTTATAGACTAATAGAAATAAGTTAAGTTGTAAGAGCTAGTTAGTGAGAACCCTGAGCCATGAGGCCATACAGTTTGTACATATTATAAGCCTCTATGTGTTTCCTTGGGTCCGAGCAGCTGTGAGACCAGGTGGGATACAGGAAAACTTCTAACTACATTAGAGAGTGGGCTTTGAGGTTTCAAAAAGCCCAGAGTCTCTTTCTTCTTGCTGCGTGTGAATCCAGATATAGAACCCTTAGCTACTTCTCCGGCTACATGTCTGCCCGAATGTGATATGCTTTCCACGTGACGATAATGAACTAAATCTCTGAAACTGTAATCAAGTCCCAAATAAGTGATTAAAAAAATACGAGCAGAAATATGGTACATCTTTACAGCAATAGAGCAAGACTATGACATTAGTTGCTACCAGTAGTGGGCTATTGATATGACAAACCTGATCTTGCTGCTTGTTGACAGACTGGGAAAATGGATTAAGGGACTTTGGATTAGGAAAGCAGTTGAACAATTTAAAAAGGCTTAATGGGACATACCAGTCGGAACATTGAAGACAGTTGAATAGAGAATAATGCAGATTATAATGCCCTGACTCCAGAGGTTTCAGAGGAGAAAAATATTAGTTAAGTGATGTAGAGGCTGGTCTTGTGGTATTTTGGTTTAAAAATGTGCCTGTATTCTGCTCAAAACATCTCCCTAAGCCTAATTGAAGAGTTTTGGATTAATCACTTGGGCATCAGAGATTTCAAGACAGTTTAGACTTGATTCTGTGATGTGGTTATTAGTGGGCATGCTTATGTGGAAATAAAATGAAAAATAAAAAGCTGAGAAAGGTAAAATACAAAATTTAACTTTGGAGGAAAAAAGTTGTACCAGGTAGTATAAAGGAAATAAGTCCAGTGCTCAAGAAGATAAAAAATTTAGATAAAAGATTGATACAAAATGGAATAAAGGTAGTGGTGACTTCATGACATGGCTCCTTACAACTAACTTTTCAACTTATAAAAAATAATTGAAGAAAAGCTTAATCAGTGAAGGACAACATTGAAAACAGAAAGCTTGTGAAATGAATTTGTACAAGTAGGCCAACTTCCAGCCACAGCAAGCAGAAGAACATGGTAGCCTCAGCCTCAAGGCTCTGCATTTAGAGTCAAGGATACAACTAAGAGGTAATACACCCTCCCTCTGTGTCTAAGGAAAGCTGCTGAAGTTAGACTGGAATCAGGTGTCTTCCTGCATGGAAGTCTAGAGAGACCACTGCATGAAACTGTGAAGGTAAAGCTTGTATTTCATTGGTGATCACAAGATAATGGAGATGCTAAAGTTGTAGGATACCTGTGGAAGAAAGCTGATAACAAGGTGTTGAACCATGTCAAGGGAGAGAAGTGGGTTGCAGTTTGCAGAGCTAAACAGAGTTGGAGATCTGAAGAACATTTTGACATCAGATACGGAGGTACAGGGCTTAGTCAGCCTAGCTGTTTTTTGGTTTTCCTTTTGTTTCAGTATTTTCTCATTATGTTCCCTTTTCTCTCTTTTGGAATGGTAATATATATGTTGTGTCACTATATGTTGGAAGTATGTTATCTGCTTATTGATTTTACAGGTGTTAAAGGTAAGAGATTGCTTTGTGTCTCAGAAGACACAATGAACTTTGAATTTTTAAACAATGCTGAGATTGTGATTTACTATATAGAGAATTTTGAGATTAGAATAAATGCACTTTTCATTATGATATTGCTACAAGCCTATGTGGGCCAAGAAGTGGAATATGGTAGTTTGAATGAAAACTACCATAGGCTCATAGATTTAAATATCTGCTTATCAAGGAGTGGCATTATTTGAAAGGATTAGGAAGTGTTACCTTGTTGGAGCATCACGGGTGGTGACCTTTGTGGTTTTGCAAAGACCATTCCAAAAAGCCCAGAGTCTTTCTTCCTGCTGCCTTTTGATATAGATATAGAATTCTCAGTTGCTTCTTCAGACCATGTCTGCCTGTGTGCCACCATGCATTCAACATGATGACTATGGACTAAACCTCTGAAACTATAAACAAGCCCCAATAAAATGCTTTCCTTTATAAGGGTTGCCATGGTCATGATGTCTCTTCACAACAATAGAACACAGACTAAGACACTTGCATAAAAGATAGAAGAAAAGACAGAGCTATTTATCTGTTTAGGATCTGAAAAAATGTGTACTGTGTGTACTGAGAGATGATTGTATTTACTGGGTTTCAGTTCAGGCAAGAAGGAAAGACAGGGAGGAAAACTGAGGTTAAAAGCTAAGGAGAGTAGATCAAAATATGACAACATGGTGACATTCAAAGTGAGAGATTCTCAGTTTCTGGGGCAAAATAAAACTGTGCAGTCAGAATATACTAATAAATTGTAAATACCAAGTAAGTTTTAGTAGGTCATGTTACTGACTTGCTTCTCTAGACTCCCCAATCATCATACAAACATGTCAAAATTGCCATGACATGATATAACATATAAAAATGAGTGGTAATCAGTATTAGATTAATAATGGAACAGTATAAAATAGATAAAATGAAATAACAATAGATCAATAATCTGTAAAGTATATTAATCATTTAGATTTATTTAAGCAAATGATATCTGAAAAAATATGTAATCTTTCATTTCCCCTTTAAAAATATGTATAATCTTAGTCTTTTACAAGGCACTTCTATACAGAGTATAGTGAGTATTGTAAGCCATTCGCATACAGATTGAAATCAAGCTCTCAATAAACTGATCTCATCAGCATATATTTCTAGTATTATGAAATCAAGCTTCTACTGGAGTACATTATAATCATTGCTGTTTATAATGAAAATAAATTCCCATCACAATACATAGTTGATATGAAAGAGATGGAAATAATCAAAATAGTGATAAAAATGCTCAAATACTTTAAGCATAAACATTCAATTTAGATACATATTATTGCAATAAAAGCAACCCATAGAAAGAAGAATAAAACAGCTCTTCAAGTTTCATACATCTTTATAAGGTTTTAAAAATATTTTGACTGAGCTCTTCATAGTATGGTAGCTTAAACATGATTTACACAGGGACAATGCCAGTTGGCACACTAACATGGATTGGGGAAATTTCATAAGACCTGTATGCATTTAATGTGTTCTGAGAAACAGAGGAGTAGTCTTCGCAGGGAAGGGGACCCTGATATGCTATGTAACCTTAAGTTGTCAACCCTAAACACATGTTTATATACCTAACATTAAAGAAAGTAATAAGGATATATTTAAATATATATAAGAATGCTTTTTCTGTGTATCTGTGTAGCTTGTGTGTGTGTGTGTGTGTGTGTGTGTGTGTGTGTGTGTGTGTGTGTATAACAATTAAGAAGAGGTCATGACTTGAGAAGGAGGCGGTAATAGGAAGATTTAGAGGGGTAAACATGGGTGTTCAATATTGTTAAAAGGTGTGGTAGAGTTTCCAAATGCTTGGCCAAAAAAAAAAAAAATGAGTATTTTCTAACAAAACTTCTCAATATTTCTATAAAAGATTATCACTAAAATTAAGCTTTGTAAATATGTTTATTTTACATTTGGCAAATAATATCTGTGAAATAACTTCTTTGTCTTAAATTGATATTGAAAAAAGATGTATTTAAGATAAATGTTAAGAAATAATGGAATGTTTTAGAGGAGAAGTGAAAATAGAATGTATAAAATATTTCTAGTGATACATTATTATAAATAATATTTAGAAAATAGCAGAGATTAGGCTAATATTATGAAGTAGCTCATTATCTCAGAAACAACTGATTCAATGAAAGCCCCGCCAAAATCCAAATATTTATATGCAAGTAATAGCAAACAATGAAACAAGAGGAGAGGATTTGATAGATAAAAAGGGCAGGTACATGAAAGCATTTTGGGGAGGAAAAGAAAGGGAGAAATAATATAATTACATTATAATTTCAAAAAATCCCAATGCAAATCTTCACAAACATTGAAAAAACATCTTAATTTTCATATGGAAATACAAAATACACAAGATAGCCAAGGGAATCCTGAAGGTGAATAAACAACAGGTGGTATTACCATCTTAAATGTCAAGTTACAGATTTCTAGATCAAATTTCTGAAACAGGATGGTATTGACATAAAAAACATGCTCATTAATCACTGAATAGAATTGAAGACACACAATAAACCCATGTTCCTACAACTACCTGATTTTCTCACAACAAACCCAACAATATACATTTGAGAAGATTCAGCATATTTAATAATTGGTTCTGGCATTTTTGGATTGGTATATGTAAAAGAACACTAACTCTTCATTTCTCATGTTTCAGAAAACTTCAGCACTTAATGTACTATGGTGCACAATATAAGAGCAGATACTCTAGCTCAATTAAAAAAAAAGTATGGAATAATTTTGAACTCATCTGCACTGGAAATGACTTTCTGAAGAGGGCCTTAATAATGCAGGTATTAAGACTCACAATTAATAAAAAAGACCAAATCAAACAATAAGAAAACAGTCTGGAAAGCAGAAAACACCATCACTTGGAGAAGTCTACAGAGTGGAAAAAATGTTTAATGGCTGTACATGGGACAGAGAAGTACTATGTAGAGAACAAAAAGAAATATAAAAATTAATCATGGAAGCAAGCAACCAAATTAAAATATGAGCATGGAATTAAATAGACATTTGTCAAAAGATGAAATACAAATGGCTAGGAAATACCATACAGAGGTTCAGCATACTTAGCCACTAGACATTATGCCCAGATTGCAGGGACCCCCAAAAGACTATCATGGAGACTGAATCCCATATGTAAAATCAAAGAGCCTTTATTTCAGGCTTGGAGCTTGGTCTCTCTGTTTATCTGATGTTAGTGGTGAGAACAGAGAGCCACAAGCCTGGATGAGGTAGGTTTTTTTTTTTTATCATTTATCATAACAGAAATTTGATTAAGGGGGATTTTAGGGCTCAAAACCATGATTGGCTGACATTGTATAGGGGTATAGGTATGTGCTGCAAATGTTTAGAATGCCAGGTATTTCCCCTAAGATGATGGCCCTCCTTGGGTGGGGGTCAGTTTATGGCTATTCCTGGATCCAGGTGTTGCCTGCCAGTAAGCTTGTCATAGCAGCTGTGTCTGGGCCCCTAAGCCTGTCATGGCAGCTGTGTGATCGAGATGTTTGGGGGCCTCCACATTCCCCTCTTCATAAGTACCAATGACAGGACCTAATCATGAGTCCTATCTGTCCAGGAGTTCAAAGGAATTGGGACCTAGGAACCATTAACTAACACATTTTCTAGGGCAGCAGCATCTGTATCTATTGCCATTCTTAAGGCACTACAGTTCTGATCTTTGGGTACAGCCAGATTATATTCCTGAATGATGTACATAGAAATAAAATATCTTAAGACCCTAAGACCTCTTTAATTATGCAGAAAGAATGTCAAGAATCTTATCTTATTGCAGAACAATTTTAGTTGATAAATTCAACAACTGACAACTCTCAACACATTTCCTGGTATGTCAATAGGCATATAGTTAGCCATTGTGTGCCCTATGCCAGGGAGGTTCTTTTCAACCCAGCATTTCAACCTATTTGGGGCAGGGAGCATAGGATGATGTTTTCTCTTGTGGAACTGCTTTGAGCTGATACTGGGGCATTGTTGTCAGAGCCCAAAAATACTGAAAGGCTAGTCAAGTGCTGGACAATGGGGCATTTGTCAGAAGCATGTGATTATCTGACCCAGCTATAAAGACAGTAAAGAATCACATTGACTGGGCTGGTCCACATCAGCTTTCAGTAAGTCCAGAGCTCATAGTAATTTGGAGCAGGATATACTCAGCAACTGAAGCTTAGGTGTGTCTCTCAGCCACTGGAAACCTGTTGAGACAAGTTTAAAGTAGGAACAGAAGTTAAAATTTATGTACTTATTTGGAAATTTTGGACCCATAGTCTAAGTACTTGGGAAGGACAGGATTCCGAAGACCAAGAAAGAGAAAAATACCATCCTTAGGAAGAGACAGGTGGGGAAGATTTAAGTCCGGCATCTCTCATTTAAGCCAGTATTAGAGAAGCAGGTAGCAGAGGGGAGAAGGTGCAAGGATTTCAAATGTCCCCCATAATTGAACAGCCAGATGCCCAGGGTAATACAGTGTAAGTGTATATAAACAGAGCCCAGAGCCACACTACTTCTGGTTGCTAATAGCAAACCAATGTGTGGCTCCATTAAAAGATGGTTTCCTGATTCCTACTAGCTGAGCAGAAAGCTTTTTGAAGAGTTTTACAGCAGCTAAGTGTGGTAATTCCAACTTTACCTTAGAGCAGCTCTCCTAGGGAAGGCTAATGGAAAATGCATTTGGACTTGGTTGTTATACTGCAACAAGTTTTGGTAAAGGAACCACTATAAAAAAAATTCCAGAGCTACTGTTTTCAAGCTTTCAGGGAAACTTTTGTTGTTGTTGTCTGGTTTCTCGAAACAGGATTTCTCTGTGTAGCTTTTGGAGCCTATCCTGGAACTCACTCTGTAGACTAGGCTGGCCTCAAACTCACAGAAATCCATCTGCCTCTGCCTCCTGAGTGCTGGGATTAAAGGTGTGTGTCACCACTGCCTGATGCAGGGGAATTTTAAAACTGGTATCAGAACAGACTTTGAACTTCAAACTTCTGAAATAGAAACCATTTTGATTTCACCTACAATTTTATCTACAGTGACTCACTATTCATGTACCCTCTATCTTGTTAGAAGAAAACATAAATAGTTCTGTTAAGAGAAGAAGTGTAAATAGATATAGTAATATTCATGCTAAAATTATGTTAACCTGATGATATTGATGAATCATGGTTTGATGAAGCAAAGGGAGTCTTTGGATTTGATGTGGTTGCATCAGGAATTTGCTGATTTATTTGATGTGGTTGCATCAAGAATTTATTGATTTAAAAAAGGCTTGATTCAGCTGAGGCTGCTATAGACATCTTAGACCCAATAAAAGAGTATATTCCATCTTGTTCATCTTCTACTCTTTTACTGGAAGATGTGGCAGCCTTAGGGAGCAGAAGTATTGCTATGGTAGTTCCAGTTATTGGAAGACCTGAGTGAGAGCTACATATTATTAAGCTCTGTACTTTCCTCTGCCGGAAGCTGGTAGTCAGAGATGGGTAAGTCCTTTTTGCTAGCTACCAACCTAAGACAGAGTACACTTATATTTTTGGTTGTGTGTAGCATGAATCTTAAAAGTTCTTATTAATAAAATCAAACCCGAGGCCAGTTATTGGGGTCAATGCTGGTAGATCAGAGAGACAGAACAAGCCACAGCTATCTCACCTCGCCGGATCCTCATCTGGTCTTGTCTCCTCAGACTGGAGGCCTCTGAGTCCTCATCCGGAATGGGTCTCAGCTGAATTACTGCTCAAAAGCCTGAATGCCTAACCAGCCCAAACCTTCTAGTTTCTGGTCCTCACGCCTTATATATCTTTCTGCTTTCTACCACCACTCCCTGGGATTAAAGGCTGGCTTTCTGGGATTAAAGGCGTGTGTCACCATGCTTGGCTATTTCCAAAGTGGCCTTGAACTCACAGAGATCCAGATGGATTTCTACCTCTGGAATGCTAGGATTAAAGGTGTGAGTGCCACTATTTTCTAGCCTTTGTATCTAGTGGCTGTCTGTTCTCTGACCCCAGATAAATTTATTAGAGTACACAATATTTTGGGGAACACAATACCACCACAGTTGTGAGCCTAGCCTTTAACAGCTGAGCCATCTGGAATGGTGGGTGGACTGGGGGGAAGAAGAGGGGGACGGGAAGGGGGAGAACAAGGGAATCTGTGGCTGTTATGTAGAACTGAATGGTATTGTAAAATAAAATGTGATGGTATTCTAATTGTACTGAAATTTGATTTTGATTGTATGTTAATAAATAAAGTTGCCTGGGAGTCAGAGCTATTAGAGCCATAGACAGAGTGTGGCAGTGGTGGTGCACGCCTTTAATCCCATAGATCTCTGTGTGTTCAGGGATACAGCCAGCATTGGAAACATATGCCTTTAAGACCTGGGGGACTGTACATGCAGACAGTGACGAGGCAGTCATGTGTTTGGGTTTACAACCAATGAGAAGGCAGAACAAAAGACTATGAAAAGACAGACAGACAGGAAATAGGTCTCTTCCGGGAAGCTAGGAGCTTGCAGGAGGAAGGGTGAGATTTTAGCTCTGAGCTCTAACCTCTCAGCTTTCTCTTTTACATTGGTTCTGTGTTTCTTATTTAATAAGACAGTTGGTTACATCTACATCTGGCTCCCAATGTGACAAGAATCCATTAAAAACCACTTGGCTTGTTGGCAGGTCCACTTTCCCGCAAGGGCTGCAGGCTGGGCGATTGTCTTCCTAGCCCCTGCCTAGGTCTGTTTGGCCTCAGGCCGGACTAACTGTGAGCTGCTTGCTTAAAGCCTGCTTGCTTAAACCCGGTGCTACAAACAACTCAGGCCTGCCGAACAGGGCCCTGCCTGTAAAGCCAAACCATGTGGTCGGAGCTTAAGGAAGCCAGAGCCAAGCCTTGACTCTGCTCAAGAGGGAACACGTGGCTGGATTTAAGCTTTAGCCAGCTACGCTTTCTTGCATGCTTTCTCTCTCTCTCTCTTTCTCTCTCTCTCTCTCTCCCTCCCTCTCTCTCTCTCTCTGGATTTACACCTCAGACACTAGGTGGCTGTTTTGAAATTTCCTCGGATTTCTACTGTTTTATGCAGATTTGGTAAGTCATAACATATCAGATATTTTAAAGGAACCTATTTAAAAGAGAAATTTTTTTTAAAAAATGGGTTTTATGTGTACATTGGAAGAAAAATGGGTTTTGTTCGAAAATTTTAGGCAATCTGACAATGGAACAACTATATGTGAAGATTAGTGTTGTTGGATTTATGCAGTTTATCACTATGCTTATCCTCATTTTAATATTTAAAAAGATAGTCAATTTAAGTGCCAGGATAACAGCTTTAGAAAAACTTGTTAAACCTGTAAAAATTCAGACAGAAGAAATTAACAGTGAATTTGTTTCAAGTTTGGATCATAAGGTTACAGAAAGAAAGCCTGTTTTCACACAGTCACCCTTAATTTATCCTGTAACCGTACAGCAGATGCCTGATCAAATGACTACACAAAATATTTGGCTCCAATTGAAATGTTGGATTTAAAAAGGTTTAACGAGGCAATAGTATCTTATGGCATGCATTCCCCATATGTAAAGCAAATGTTAAACTCCTGGTCAACATATAATAGGATTGTACCACAGGACTGGCAGGAACTTGCACAAGCTGTTCTGGAACGTAGCCAGAGATCCAGAGACTTCAATTTCTAATGTGGTTCAAGGATGAGGCAAAAAACATAGAAAAACAATGGAGGGATAAATGAATACAAGTTTGCCAGGATCAGTTTATTGGAGAAGGCCAATATGCTTCAGTACAAACACAATGTTTATATGATGTCCAAACCCTAATTTTATGTCGAACGGCAGCCTTGAATGCATGGGACAGAGTTGAGGAACCAGGAAAAAAATCTGAGTCATTTACAAAGGTGATGCAAGGCCCAAAAGAGTCATTTACAGATTTTTTACAAAGACTGGCTTCAGCAGTAAAGAGAATGGTCTCGGATTCAGAAGCTGGTAAGGCAATAATTGAATCTTTGGCCTTTGAGAATGTGAATGCAGCATGCAAAAGAATAATCAGGCCGTTAAAGGCAAGATCTGCACCTTTGGAAGATTGGATTAGAGACACAGTTAATGTTGAGGTTGATGAGAATGATGATATGTGGGTAAGAGAAGCAATTTCAAAAGGTTTGAGGAATGTTAGATGTTTTGGATGTGGAAAGCAAGGACATTTGAAAAGGGACTGTAAATAGGTCATTCCTAGAAACAATGTTTCTTCAAGGAACAATGGCAACAGAATGTCCCTTCCTTCTGGAGTATGCAGAAGATATGGTAAGGGAAATCACTGGACCAAGGAATGTAGATCAACAAAGGACAGACAGGGTAATCATTTGCCTCAGTCTTCGGGAAACTCCCAGAGCAGCCTCATGCAGGCCCCCATAGCAAATCCAGTTCAAACCTTTCCTGCAGCCATAGAGGAAATCCCTTCTCAGAGTGATTAAATAACCAAATGCCTATTGGAATAAATCATGCTGGTCAGAATGATGAAACAGAGAGAATAGAGAATTCAGGAGAAAACATAAAGAAAATTTTTTGGCAAACTTCTATTAATGAACAAAGACCAAAATTAACGATAAAAATAAATGGTGTTTTGTTGTCTGGTCTGGTAGACACAGGTGCAGACGTTACCATAATTGCACCAGAATTTTGGCATCCAACTTGGCCTCTTCAGGAGGTAAACATTCAACTGTTAGGAATTGGGACAGATACTTTAGAAAGAATGTTTGAAGAAGTAAAGAAAGTAAAGAAAATTTTGCCTTGCTGGGGATTACAAATTGTTCCAGAAAAGATACAAAGAGAACATTCTATTAATTATCTAGGATATAAAATAGAGCTACAAAAAATTAGACCCTAAAAGGTACAAATTAGGAGAGATAGACTACAGACTCTTAATGACTTTCAAAGAATATTTGGAGATATTTCTCATCTACGAACTATTGTTGGGGTAAAAAATGAACTGACTAATTTGTTCAAAACCTTAGAAGGTGACAAGGACTTAAATAGTCCACGAGAATTATCACCTGAAGCTGAGAAAGAATTGGCCTTGGTAGAAAAGAAAGCACATGAAGGGCACGTGGATCTTATTGATCCAAAGCTGGATTGCATTTTGGTTATTTTACCTTCTAGGCGTTCTCCTACAGGAATATTAATGCAGAGGGAAGATATTATATTGGAATGGATATTTTTACCAAATAAACCAATAAAAAATTAAAAACTTATGTAAAAAAAAACTCTGACTTGATTTGGAAAGGAAAATTGAGACTTCGTCAATTAGCAGAAATAGACCCAGCAGAACTTGTTGTACCTTTAACTAAGGAGGACATTGAAAAATTATGGACAGAAAGTGAACCTTGGCAAAGAGCTTGCAGTAATTTTTTGGGAGAAATTAACAACAAATATCCAAAAAACAATAGAATTGATCTTATAAAGAGAGCTGATTGGATCTTGCCTCGAATTGTATGGCAAAAACCCATATCTGGAGTTCGTACATTTTATACAGAGGCCAACAAAGAAGAAAAGGCAGGTTACAAATGAGAAATTTAAGTAAAGTGGTTCAAAGTCCGTATAATTCAGTTCAAAATCAGAATTGTATGCTATTCTGTTGGTATTAATGGATTTTTCAGAACCTCTCAACATAGTAACTGACTCTCAGTATTCTGAAAGAGTGGTGTTACATATTGAGACTGCAGAATTTATCCCCGATGCTTCAGAATTAACTTCACTATTTATTCAATTACAAGATACAATCAGGAAAAGGAGTCATCCTTTATATATAACTCACATTCAATCCCATACTGGTCTGCCAGGCCCTCTAGCACAAGGTTTCTCTTGTTCAAATCGAACCTTTATCAATTTTGATGGTACCCACAGCTTATCTTCTCCTGTAGAAACAAAAGCAAAACCTCCTCCCCAACGTAACACATATCCTGGTTTCCATTCTGAGGTCCTATCAATAATATTGATAAATTATTGAAATGTGCTGGAGGCCTCATTATTTCATAAAAAAAAATCATGTCAATAGTAAAGTTTTAAAAAACGATTTTTCCATAACCTGGCAACAAGCCAAAGAAATAGTAAAGAAATGTCCTACTTGTTCCTTCTACTATCAAATGCCATTATCAGCAGGATGTAACCCAAAGGGTACTCAGAGAAATGAAATCTGGCAGATGGACGTGTTTCACTTTGCAGAATTTGGAAAATTGAAATATGTACACCACACCATCGATACTTATTCAGGATTTCAATGGGCAACTGCTTTGAGTTCTGAAAAAGCTGATTCTGTAATCACTCATTTGCTAGAAGTTATGGCCATTATGGGTATACCTGCACAAATCAAAACTGACAATGCTCCATCATATGTCTCTGTTAAAATGAAACAGTTTTTTGCTTATTACAATATAAAGCATATTACAGGCATACCACATAATCCTACAGGTCAAGCAGTTATAGAAAGATCAAACAGAACTCTAAAGGATATGCTAAATAAACAGAAAGGGGTTACAAAATCCCCAGAAATAGATTGCATAATGCTCTATTAACTTTGAATTTTCTGAATGCCAATGAGAAAGGAACAACAGCTGCAGAGAGACACTGGATAATAGAAAAAACTACAGAATTAAATCAGTCTATATACTTTAAGGAGGTGCTGACCTCAGAATGGAAACCAGGATATGTGTTACGTTGGGTAGGAGGTTTTGCTTTTGTTTTTACAGGACAAGATAAGCTGTGGGTACCATCAAAATTGATAAAGGTTCGATTTGAACAAGAGAAACCTCTTAATTAGAGGAGGTAATAGTTCATCAACCAGCATGAGCATCCAATTTAAACTAACTTGTACCAGTAACACATACCTTTTCATTTAATCAGATAATAACTTGCCAAAAAGAAACATCCCCAAAATTAGTCTTGGGGAAAGTTTTTTGTTTTTGTCTTTTATGAGAATGAAGGTTAAGGAATCTGGAGAACATTGGAAAATGAGACAACTGAAGAAATGGGACAAATCCTCTATCCCAGGAAACAGAGTGAAATGGCGTATGGGTATATATTGTCTAAAAAATTTTATATCTTCCTAAATGTTTGTTTCTGCTTTTCTCTAAAGATTTAACACTATTGGTCTTCTAATAGTCCCAGTTCAATGAAAATTTAAAGCTGACTTTGGAGTTGGAGAATGGCTCTCTCCTTCTTTAAACTCAAGCATGTTGTTAAAAGGAAAAATGCAAACTCCCTGTATCATGCCAGAATAGAAGAGCCATCTTCTCCTATGGGACAGGACAAAAGCCAAATTAATTAAGGGACTATTCTATTACTAATCTCAACTCTTTGATTCTATTCGGATTCTTTAAACTTTTCTTAAAGTATGAATTTTATATCAAAATTTACAAGATTAACATATATAGACATATAGATATATACATTTTAAACTTTGTTAAGATATGAATGGTCATATAGAGTACTAACTAATTCTAGAAAAAAAGGGTTCAATTAGCTGCACATAGATGTCTTTGTGTGTCTTTTGTGTGTCTCTTATCAGTTTTCTGCCAGGCCTAACATCAACTGAAGTCTCCAGGAAGAAGATGGGGCCCCACAACAACAACAATTCCATGTGGACAATAATAACGTCACTAAGCTGACAAACATCCTCTACAGATCAGCTTTGAACTACAAGGTGCTCAGAGCAATTTTGAGATGAGTAGCTGAGATGATCCAGTCTCAAAGACTACTTGAATAAGGACTTGAGATAAACCCTGAACGTTGGCATTATACACAGACTGGATAATAATGAAGGATATAGTTACCTTTCCTAGAATTTGACAATTAACCTAAAATTTTTCTTTCAGGATAAAGATAACTTTGCCCATACCCAGCAGGAAGCAATTTTAAGAATACGAAGCCCACATTCCCAAAGAGGTGTTGTGGGGCGGGTGGTTTTTTGGTCCTTTTAATGGGTTTTGTGTTCTTTTATTTAGAGACTTGGATCATTTCTTTGGCCCCACCCTTGGCAGCCAATACATAGCCTGCCTTCTAGATCTCACTCTGTTCCATTTCATTGTGGCTGGTATTTCTGGTGACCATCTCCTGGCACTGGCATTTCCAAAATTGTTAAGGTCCACAATTGCAACTGTACTCTCTTTGGAACTCTAGCCCTGCCATATGTTTGCAACCCTCAGCTGTTTCCTATTTTCCCTTCATGTCTTTAAAATTATTATCACTTTATCAGCTGGGTGACTCTTAAATTATTAAGTTTAGTGTCCAGAGCAAGGTATATTCTTGTGTATAAAAGCATTGAGATAGCCTTAATACCTTATTATCAAACACCTTATTTACCAAACACATGTAACCATCTATTTAAATTTTCTAGAAGCTTGGTGTTGAACACTTGGCAAAGACACATATACTTAGGTACTAACTTAGCTTGTATTAATCTGAATTAATCTTTATAACCTTTAATTTTTATCAGTTCATACCAAGCTGAAATATTTGAGGCTTGTTGCTTCCTTAATCTAAATGGAGATGCACTGAACAGAGAGCTGAATGTACTTTTTAACCTTAGTAAAAGTTGACTGCTGGCCATCAGGAGGGACTGGGTGCCCCACCATACCACTGTTATTGAGTGTGACCCCACCTTCTGTGAGAGCTGCCATGGCTGCTGATCTCTTCAGACCACCTAGGGAAAGCCCTGTCTCCTTTGCAATCCATGCTGCAGGTCAAGAGAGTGATGGATGGAGGCTGCTTCTTTGCAATGAAATGTTCAAGGAAGAGGTAGATTAGTAGAAACTCAGAAACAGCAATGACACAGATTTGCTATACAAATCAAATTCAAATATAAACCATCCAAAGGGATCTAAACCCATCCAAAAGACTGTGTGCAGGCACTTACAAATTTTGGGTTTGCTTACAAAAAAAAAAATGTAAACGAACCACTCACAAAAGCATATCCAAAATGCCAAAAGGCCCATCTACAAAAAGGATATCCAATAGCCCGCTTACAAAAGGATACCCAATACAGAAAGACAAAAAAGCAAAGTAAACACAGAAAATATGAAAATAGACACAGAAAACTTACCAGCTGGCTGAAGGTTCAATGGGCAGTGATGCTGGTGGGATTGAGGGATACCAGACAAGCCCCCAAATGTTATGCCCATATCATAGGGACCTCCAAAAGACCACTATGGAGACAGAATCTCATGTAAAAGCAAAGAGCCTTTATTTCAAGCTTGGAGCTTGGTTTCTCTGTCTGCCCGACATAGTGGTGAGAACAGAGAGCCCCAATTCCAGGCAGTGCATGGTTTTTAATCATAGCAGAAGTTGGGGTAAGGAGATTTCCAGAGTTCAGGACCCTGATTGTTTAACATTGTCTATCGGTTTAGGTGTGTGCTTGGAGTGTTTGGAATGTCAGATATTTCCCCTTAGATGCTGGCCCTCCTTGGGTGTGGTCAGCTTATGATTTTTCCCAGATCTGGGTGTTGCCTACCAGTAATCCTGTCACAGCAGCTGTGTCTGGGCCCCTAAACCTGTCTTGGCAGCTGTGTGGTCAAACAATTTTGCCCCCCACACTAGGGAAATGAAAGTTATAATTTTTCTGGGCTTAGTTTTTCCCCCAGTCAAAATGGCTAAGATCAAAACCACAAATGACAACAAAGTCTGGCATGGATATGGGGGAAAGGAAGAATTACTCAATGCTGTTTCAAATGCAAATTGGGACAGTCACTATGCAAACCAGTATGGAGACTCTTCAGAAATCTAAAAATAGATCAGCTGTACCACTTGTAGGAATTTGAATGTAGTTGGCCCCCAGAAGCTCATAGGAGGTGGCATTATAAGGAAGTGTGACTTGGTTGGAGTGGTCATAGCCTTGTTAGAGGCAGTTTATCACTGTAGAGGTGGGCTTTGATAATTCCTATGTTCAGGATACCTCTCAGTCAACTTCCTGTTACCTGAAAGATGTAGAACTCACAACTACTTCTCCAACACAATGTCTGCCTGCAAGCAGCCATGTTCCCTACCATAATAATCATGGTCTGAGCCTCTGAAACTGTAAGCATGCCTCCCCAATTAAATGTTTTTCTTACAACAGTGGCTGTGGTCATGGTATCTCTCCACAGCAATAGAAACCCTAAGACAGACGTTGGTACCAGGGACTGTGGTACTGCTGTGATAGGCCTGACCATGTGTTTGTTTTGAGTAATATGGACTTTGGTAGTTTGGGTTAGAAAAGCAGTAGAATGCTTTAAGTGCTGCTTAATGGTTCATACTAGTAGGAAAATAGAAAACAGTGGTGCTGAATGTGATTGGATGAATTGTGGAGATCTATAGGTTTCAGAGGAGAAATGTGTTAGTATGTGTCCTCTAGACTGATCTTGTGATATTTTGGTAAAGAAAGTGGCTGCCTTTTGCCCTTGACCAAAGAGTCTGTGTGAGAGTAAAGTGAAGAGCTTTTGGATTAATTCTGTTGGCAGAGGAAATCTTAAAAAACAAAAAACAAAACAACAACAACAGCAAAAAACAACCAAACAAAAACAGCCTAGAATAGACTCTGTAGACTCTGTTGTGTAGTTATTATGGTAACTCTACTAAAGATTTATAATGAAAAGAAGGAAGCTGAGCAGGATAAATTACAAAATGTAAATTTTGAGAAAAAAAGTTCAAAGAAGTAGAATGGATCTAAGTTCTATGTTCAAGGTGATAAAAGAATTAAGGAACTGAGTAAAGAAATTGGTGACCTCAGGGCAAGATCCCACCCAGCTATATTTCCAACTTGTGAAAAGGAATTTTAAAAAAAGCTTAGAGCCAGGTGTTGTGGTGCATACCTTTAATACCAGGAAGGCAGAGGCTGGCGGATCTCTGAATTTGAGGCCAGCCTGTTCTACAGTGCAAGTTCAAGGACAATCACACCTAGGTAGTAAAGGTAACAATCAAAACCAGAAAGCTGATGAAGAAGTAATTGAATGAGGGGACCATGTTCCAGCCCCAGCACACAATAGAATTTGGCATCTTCGGCCACATGGTTCTGGCTTTAGAGTTAAGGATAGAAGAAACAGGTTATAGAATTTGCCTCATGACTAAAGAAAGTCACTGCGTCCAGGCATGTGTCAGGGGCATCCCTGAATGGATGCCTAGAAAAGTCATTGTTTGAAACTGTGAAATTGAAGCCCAGATTTCCTTGGAGACCTCAAGATTTAAAGATGCTAGAGTTATGAGACACCTGCCTAGAAAATCTGCTAACAGGGTATCTGCCCTGGCCAGCAGGGTTTTCAACTGGGACCTGAAGGGAGAGAGGACCGGCAAATGAGAGGGACAAGAGACACAAAGAATGAGAGCAAGACAGGGTGTCTGATCAAGCTCCACAATTTTATTTTCCTCTTAAGGCATATATAGGCAGGGGTGGGGTGGGATTGCAAGTAAGGAGGGGACTTTAATCATATGTTGTTCAGCCAGGAGGGAATGTTGCTATGGGGACTATCTATCTATTCTTCTCTAACTGCCTAACTGCAGCGTGGTCACCTGATTTCTGAGAAGAGGTTCTGGTGCTATGGAGACTTAAGCAAGGTCTAGATCTAGGAAAAGAGGAGAGAAGACCAAATATGGCAGCATGTGTGTCAAGGGTCACTCAGGCTTATGGCTCCCGCCAGGTATCAACTAGCCCAAGAGAAAGAATTGTACTGCTGTCAACACAGCTGAAAGGAGTTGGAGATCTGAAGAGTGCTTTGACATCAGACTTGGAAGTACAGAGCTTGGTGTTTGCCCAGCTGGTTTTCATTTTATGTGCATCTTGTGCCATTATAGTTTGGAAGTATATGATCCGGTTTTTGATTTTGATTTTTACAAGTGATTCCAGTTAAGAGATTGCATGAATCTTTGTAGAGACCCTGAATGTTAAAACATTGTTGAGATTGTGATAGACTATGGTAACTTTTGAAATTTGACTAAATGAATTTTGCATGATGATATTGTTACAAACTTATGGGGGCCAGGGAAGGAAATGTGGCATTTTGAATGTAATTGGCCCACATAAACTCATAAGGAGTGGCACTATTAGGAGGTATGGTTTTGTTTGAGTGGGTGTGGCCCTTTTAGAGGAAATGTGACACTCTGGGGGCAGGCTTTGAGGTTTCTTATGCTCAGGATACCACCCAGTGTCTTAGTTGACTTCCTGTTGCCTGTAGCATGTAGGACTGTCAACCCTTTCTCCAGCACGACATCTTTCTGCATGCCACCATGCTCCCCACCATGATGATAATGGACTGAACCTATGAAACTGTAAGAGGGCCCCCAAATTAAATGTTGTTCTTATAAGAATCGCCATGGTCATAGTGTCTCCTCACAACAATAGAAACTCTGAGATACCATTCCTGGATATACAGCATAAGATCACCACATTTTTCTCTAGAGAAACCTGTCTATGTTCATTGCTGCTCTATTTACAGTAGTAGGACAACGGAAAGAGTCTAGATGTTTGGGCAATGAATGGATAATGAAAATTTACTGTGCTTGCACAATGAAATATTATTTAGTTATTGGAAAAAATGAGATTATGCAATTTACAATTTGATGGATATGGAAGCAATCCATTTTAGTGAGATAGCACAGAACCAGGAAGATAAACATCACATGCTTCCTCTCATCTGTGGGTGTTATCTTTTAATATTCAGATATCTATGTTTTATTTGGAATACCCATAAAGTTCAGCCATAAAGGGAAAATATATAACAAAACATCCCTCCCAAGACTAAGGGATTATTTCAAGAGAGTTTTCAGGTAGCATGTCAGAGCCTGAGTTGGCAGATGACTACAAGTAAACATTATCTTCTGGATACAGATGAACTCACAGTGATTCCAACAGCATTTACAGAAACTATGAAACCCAAGGCAGACCAAAATTGAGCAAGGAGAAAGCAGATGGGCACAAAATTTCTCCATCAAGCCATAGAACTAGTAGCAATTTTAACTCTGGGAGAGGGAGAGATCATTTTCTTAAAGAGTGTAGCTACTGCTAAGGTGACCACTCTCCAGAAGGAAATCCAATATTTGAGGATATTTGTGCTACACAGATTGGTCTTGGAAAAAAAAGTAGGAAAGAGGAGTAAAGTGGAGAATAGTTGAGGAAGATCAAAACATGCATACTTCAAAAATCTTTCTCTTATTTACTTTTCTAATATCTATACATTCTTTAACATGCGCAAGAAGTTCCCATCTATTAGACATTAGCAGTTTCTCAGAGTTTAAAGTGGGATGGTAGTTTACATTATACACTGGTGAGCAAGGGTCTTCTTTATGAAAACTATTGACTGGACAAATCTCCTTTATGTCTTTATGGCTCAGTACTTATCTTTCCTATTTAGAGCATATTTAGAACACTTAAAACTGTCATGCCAAATTAATGTAAGTAGAATTCAGGTAAAGGAAAGTAGCCACTAACTCTTCATTAACCTTGATTTCGGGCAATGAGCTGTGTAGTGAAGGGGGTGGTTGTCTCCTAGTTTTGTAGGACAGGTTTTCTTCAGACCACAAACTAGTCTTCATGTTAACATGTTACAGAAACTATGTTAAGGAGAGGGAAGGCAGGAGGATGTGGAATAGAATAAGGTTAACAAACTGAATGATTTGAGATTTCTTATGGGAAACATTATTTTCTACATCTCTTACATTGCATTGTCACACATCAGTTCTTGTATCATATTGCAAAGAATATTGTCATTAGTTTTCAATCATAAGACTGCTTCTAGCTGGATGTGAGCTGCATGGACTTCAGAGTCACATTAACGAGTTACACATACCACAGATGTTGCAGTAAATATATGTGCACCATCTACATCTGAGTTTGCTGTAGACCTTACATGAAGACACTGATATAAGAAGCATGGAGTTTAATGTTCATTCCATCCAGGGTTTATGTTAATTGCTGCCATGAACTTCAGGCTCTAGTTGAGAATTGACGGTGGTATAAAAATACACATTTTAGTGCTTGGAAAGAATAGATATATTTTATTACTAGGCCAATTCTTTGTGGTGCTTTGGATAGTAATTCTGGCTCTTTGTATTGGGCCCGCATTGTTAGCCCTCTGTGTAAACTAACAATATTCTTTTTAGTGAACGAATCTGTTGAAAGAAGCCAGATCCAGCTCATCTTATGACAAAGAATTTTTGACTGTTGTGATGATTATGTGGACAGATGGTAAACCATCCAAAACCAGAGTCCTGAAATTTCTTCCCAAGAAAAATTATGTAGTGGAAATAGAAGACAATTCAAAATAATACAAGTTAATACTTTAAAGAAAATATATAGGGACAGAGAAGGGTACTAGAGCTTTTGAAAATCAGGTGCAAGAGTTTAAACTCACATATAAAATGTAGAGCATTCCACATGCAGAATGCTTATCCCTTCTGCATAGTGATGCCGATTAACCATGATTCATTTCTGGCTTTGAAACTGCTCAGGAAGTTTAATCTAGCAGACAATTTCGTCAGGTGTAACAGACCAGTAGCCTCTTTTTCCTTCATCCTTTTACAGTTAGTTCTGAAAAATAGTTTCAGATCTCTCTGTCCTTTCTTTCCATACATATGTGCAAATAAACATAAAAATATTTTAATGTAAACATATCCATATTATTTTACAAAAATTTGAAATGCTAACAAATCCATTTGCATATTTCCTACTTATAAAAATCCTAGTGATAAGATTCTTCATTTCCTACTACAAATATCAGAGGGAGAAGGGGGAGACATTATGAAAACACCCTTTCACCATGGTCTTTGGTCATAACTTCATTATGATCTCACAGAAAAACAAAGCCAATATGAAATTTGTTATTCTTTTTGATAAGAAGAATGATTTAATGAAAATCAAACAGTCTCTCACCCACATTATTAGTTGGTTCAGCCTCCCTGAATAATATTGTTCTTTGGGAAAGGTATGCTAATATATACCTCAAAAATCATTTTCAAGTTTTAAATCTTTATATATGATATTCATGTGTGCATGTATAAGGTCAGATTTCAAAGTTGATGAGACCAATCTCTAACATATGAACTTGGTTCCATTTCAAATACAACCCTAATTGGAACTGGAACTATGATGGGGCTTGGCCATAAAGCATTCTTAATAGTACAGCCACTATTAATGTGTCTACAAGTAAATGCACAAAACCTTAATGAAAACAAAAAACAGTCACACCATCATCACAATTCATTTGTATATATTTAACACTATAAAAAATAAAACAAGTAACAGAGGTATTCCACACATAAATTTATGTTGTCTTGGTGATCAAATGTGGGACATCATTACTGGGGAGACCTTGAAGAAAATAGTAATAATTTTGAAGAATTAATAAGAACCATTATACATTTATTGTGAGGCTAAAAATTGGTTTCAAAGGTAAGTTCAGGGCTAGCAGATTAAGAAAAATTGGTTTAAAATCATAGAACTGAGGGTCATAAGATTGTAGGACAGAGAGGGAATATAGAGGCCCTTTCTCTTTTATTATATTCAGGGTTGTTGTCAATAATGATCATCAGTGTTAGAATTTCACACTGAGTGTAACAAACAATGTGTGACTTAGGCCTTTGTTATTTGTGTTTTGAGGGAAGGAAAGAAATGCTGTTAATTATTATGCAAACTTGTTTCGTTTTAGGAAAAGTAGCTTTTAAATCAATAATTTTGTTGCTTAGAAAACATGAAACTCTACTAAAAAGCTCAAGGGATAGTAGCAGGTCACTAACAAAATATAGCTTTCAACATTCCAAAGCATCTTTAGCATGGCCTCATAGATTCATAGGTAGAAAATGAAGAACAAATTGCTCAAATCTTTTATTCAGTATTGCAGTTATTAGCCTGGAATTGTCCAAACGTGTATTGAAGAACGCTGAGAGATGAATATTATCTAGGAAATAATGCAGAGTTTTTTTCAGATGATCTTAATTCATACTTTAGAGTTCAGTCCTTAACACAGTGATCATTGACAACCATGTAACAGGTGCACTAATGTCCCAATGAAAACACCTGCATGTGACCTTTGGCTTTCTTTGCAAATGTGTAACTTTTCTGACCTCAAATAGTTTGTATGAATTATCTAATATATCTCAATTTAATAAGGTTTGCTTAAATTAGCTAGTGCTTTATTCTTGTTCGTAACTGTGTTGACATCATATACTGTCATGTTTTAGACACCTTTAAAGTGAAACAATCTTTTGAAGGGAAGCAGGGTGTTTCTTTCTAAAATGAGATTTTTTTTTTTTCACTTTGATCATTTGTGTCAACATTTAGGCATCTTTTCAGTGGCAAAATTATCAACACATTCTTGTGTGTTTTTCTAGCAGTTTGTAGTATTTAATTTAGGTATTCGTTTCCTGTAAAATTATTTGCCATGGACTGGGCACTGGGTGTTTTTTTTTCCTTTTGCTGTTGTTTTGTTTTTGTAATTTTCTCCATATTGATTAACAGTGGCTGGGTGTCATTCGTGGAGGTACATTCCTTCTAATCGGACCAGTTTTGCTTTTTTGGAAAAGTTACTGTGTAGCATGAATCTTAAATGGTCTTATTAATAAAATCAAATCCAAAGCCAGGTATTGGGGTGAACGCTGGAAGATCAGAGAAGCAGAACAAGCCTCAGCTACCTCACCTTGCCAGTTCCTCAGCTGATCCTGTTTCCTCAGACTTCAAGCCTCTAAGTCCTTATCCAAAATGGGTCTCAACTGAACTGCTGCTCAAAAGCCTAAATGCTTAATCAGCCAAAAGCTTAACCAGCCAAAGGCTTCTAGTTTCTCGTCTCCACGCCTTATATATCTTTCTGTTTTTGCCACCACTCCCTAGGATTAAAGGCTCACTTCTTGGGATTAAAGGCTTGTGTCACCAAGCCTGGCTGTTTCCAATGTGGCCTTGAACTCATAGAGATCCGGAGGGATTTCTGCCTCTGGAATGCTTGGATTAAAGGTGTGTGCTACCACTGCCTATCTTCTATGTTTAATATTGTGGCTATCCTGTTCTCTGACCCCAGATAAGTTTATTAGGGTGCACAATATTTTGGGGAACACAATACCACCATATTACTGCTTTTGTGTGCAGTCAGATATGAAAAGTCACAATTCCTACTTGTACAATTAAAAAAATGTTGAAATTACTAAACCTGGACTATGTTTATTAGATCTATTGGCGAGTTGATATCATAGGCTTCTGCACTGAGTGAAGGAGAGATGTTGACAGGTTTAGAAAGTCCAAGCTTATAAAGAACTGAAGCATGGGGCCATGTACTCCATCTGAGCTAATATTATTAGAAGCAGTTTAAACTGTAATTGGAAAATTTCTAGAGATCAGTATGCACTAGCTTGAGTGAAAAATCCTGAAATAACCCCATGGGAGGCCATGGGGCTGTATTTATTAATTATAAGAATATAATAACAATTAATAAAATGAAAGGCCATACACACTTGAAAGAAAGCAAGGAAGGCTAGGTATATAGAAGAATATGGGGGAAAAATGGAGAGGGATATGATATAATGATATTGTAATCTCTAAAACATAAATGAAAATTAAAAATAAATTAAATGTGCATAGCTTGAGTATTTTATTTTCATGTATTCCATTCTATTCCATTGGTCTACCTGTCTATTTTTATGTCAGTACCATGGTGTCTCTATCATTATATATCTCTAATATAATTTGAGGTTCAATATTGTGATATCTTCAGAATTATTCTTACTTATTAGGACTGTTTTTGATGTTTGTGGTCTTTTGTGGTTCTGTATGATAGATATTCTCCTAAATATTTACTTAGGACATTATTTTGAGTAGAATATTTTTTTGTAATTTCTTTTTTTTTCTTTTTCTTTCTTTTTTTTGAGTGTAGATTGTTTCAATAAATGAAGAGTGTAATTTTCCTGCAGAGTTTATTCTGTATCCTGTAGCTTTACTCTAAGTGTTTAGGTTCAAGAGCTGTTTAGGAGATACTATAAAGTTTAAAACACTGAAACTTTAGAAGAAAACACAAAGAATGCCCATCAGAATAAGATCATAGGTATGATTCATGAAGAGTATAAAGATAGAGAAGATATGAAAAGACTTGTATATGAATATAATCAAAATATGTTATGCAAAAAATATATTATTAAAATAAAAAAGAGATTAGTTTGGGCAAGCACTTTTTAAATAGAACAGCAACTGCACACATACTGATCCCAAGTATCAACAGATGGGACTACAAGAAAATAAAATTTCCTGTACAGCCAAAGAAACAACCAGTAGCAGTAACAGCCCACATAATGGAGAAAATCCTTTCCAGCTCCTCTTCATACAAGGAGCTAATATCCACAAATTACAAAGACATTTAGAAATTAAATATCAAGGAAATAAAACTGACAATCAATAAATGAACACATGAAATGAGTAGAGAGTTTTTTTTAAAAAAAATTACTGATAATTATACTTGAAGAGTTTTCAATTTCTCTACCGAGTAGGAAAATGAAATCAAATCTACTTCAAGTCTTTCAAATTATTTCTTTTATTTTTGATAGTATAAAAAATTATATCACTCCCACTCATTACCCTCCCTCTAAACACTCCCATATACCTCTCTCTTTTCTCTTTAATTTCATGCTTCTTTTTCATCAATTGTTGCTATATGAATATACATATGTGTATATATGTACATGTTCCTAAATATAACCTGCTCAGTTTGTATCTTTTGTGTGTGATTTCAGTGATGTGCATTTAGTATTGGAAAGCTAAAGGATGTTCATTTACTGAGAGAGACTGTTTCTCTGATTGCCAGAGATACAAACTCACTTCAGTCCTAGTGGTTATCATCAAAAATCTGACAACTAATATCTGAGAGAATTTGGAAAGGATTTGTACCCTCATTATTGGAGGGGGTGTCAATTAATATAGCCACTGTAGAAGTCAGTTTGGAATCTTCCTATAAAAATTAAAAAATTTGCTACCATACAACCCAGTCATTTTACTTCTGGGCAATACAGAATACAGAAGACACTATAACCTACCATAGAAATACTTATAACCTCCCATGTTTATTGCTGAGTTATTTACCATAATAAGGAATTCATATTAACCTAGTTGTCCATCTAAAGAAGCAATATGAAAATTACAGGAAAATGAACAAATTTGGATTTCATAATATTAAACAAGATCAGATAATACCTTAAACATGCATATTCAAACTCATATGCTAAATTTAGCTAATAACATATGTACATATGCAAAATATGTATATGTGGGTACAGCATAACATGAAGAAAAAAGAAGAAAATCTAAATATAAGGCAATGAAAAAGCACTGAATTCAGATAATGGATATGTGCTATGAAAGAGGTCATATATCTGACTTATTTTCTAGTTTTAACTCTGTTGTAGATGTGGATCTTTTGTGTGATAGATAAGTGATTAAAATATATTTACTAGTGAAAGTGTAAAATTTAATGTGGAGCTCTATAACTTTCTGAATATGTACTCTAATTGTAAAGCAGTTTGTTGAGTTCTATATATTTTGGCTCTGATTTATTTTGATTTGTGATTTTCTTTTCTTCCCAGGTGTTTTATCATAAAGTTAATACAATTTTAAAAAAGTCATTTTCTGTAAGAATCAATGGGATGGGTATGGGTAAAGGTATCTTTATCTTGAAAAGAAAAATTTTTGGTTAATTGTCAAATTCTAGGAAAGGTAACTATATCCTTCATTATCCAGTCTGTGTATAATGCCAAAGTTCAAGGTTTATCTCAAATCCTTATTCAAGTAGTCTTTGAGACTGGATCATCTCAGCTAGCCCTCTCAAAATTGCTCTGAGCACTTTGTAGTTCAAAGCTGATCTGTAGAGGATGTTTTTATTGTCCACGTGGAATTGTTGTTGTTGTGGGGCCCCATCTTCTTCCTGGAGACTTCAGTTGATGTTAGGCCTGGCCGTGATTTCCTGCAGAAAACTGATAAGAGACTTGAACACAAAGACATATATATGCAGCTAATTGAAGCCTTTTTCTTTTTAGAATTGGTTAGTACTCTATATGACCATTCATATCTTAACAAAGTTTAAAATGTATATATATATATATATATATATAATATGTATGTATATATACATATTATATATATATTATATATATATATTAATCTTATAAATTTTGATATAAAGCTCATACTTTAAGAAAAGTTTAAAGAATCAGAATAGAATAAAAGAGTTGAGATTAGTAATAGAATAGTCCCTTAATTAATTTGGCTTTTCTCCTGTCCCATATCAGAAGACGGCTCTTTTCTTCTGGCATGATACAGAGAGTTTGCATTTTCCTTTTAACAACATGCTTGAGTTTAAAGAAGGAGAGAGCCATTCTCCAACTCCAAAGTCAGCTTTAAAGTTTCATTGAACTGGGACTGTTAGAAGACCAATAGTGTTAAATCTTTAGAGAAAAGCAGAAACAAACATTTAGGAAGACATAAAATTTTTTAGATGATATACCCATACGCCATTTCACTCTGTTTCTTGGGATAGAAGATTTGTCCCTTTTCTTCTGTTGTCTCATTTGTCCAGTGTTCTTCAAATTCCTTAACCTTCATTCTCCTAAAAGACAAAAACAAGAACCTTTCCCCAAAGTTTTTTGGGCATGTTCCTTTTTGGAAAGTTATTATTTGATTAAATGAAAAGGCATGTGTTACTGGTATAAGTTAGTTTTAATTGGATGTTCATGCTAGTTTTCTAAAAAGAAAATCAAGTTTAACTATGGTTCTGCATTATATGATTGACTAATCCTAATCATGAATGAAGTGTTTTCCATAGAGAAGTAAGCAAGAATTTTCAGGAAATAGTTCTGAAGCTATTTTCTGTTTCTTTAAATAGCAGATAATAATCCAAGGTTTGGGTAACCTTTAGTGATATTATTTTTTTTTTGATTTTTTTTGTTTTGTTTTTGATTTTTGGTTTTATGAGACAGGACTTTTCTGTGTAGTCCTAGCTGTCCTGTAACTCCTGCAGACTAGGCTGTCCTTGAACTCAGAGATCTCTGTGCCTTCACCTCTTGAGTGCTGTGACTAAGGTACGCACCACAATCACCTGGCTCATTTAGTAATTTTGAACAAACAGAAACTTTAAAAGTAGTTTTAGAGAAACTTTTAAAAAGATTTAAGGGAATAATTTGATAGTTTTTTTTCAAATATACACAGATTTTTTTCACCTGTTATCTGAAAGCTCCCTTAGTAATCATTCATAACTCAATGGAAATATAAACTACTTCGCAATTAATACACATCTTCCACAAGACAACCCAGTGATTCTTGGAGGACTTCCTGAGTGAGGTGTCTGTTGTGGTAAAAATGGAAGCTGTGTGTATTCTAAGATATTTAATGTGTCAAATATTTTGAATAAAATACTTGCAATTCTGGAGATCAATATTTCATATTTAAAAATATATTCAAAGATCAGTTGGCTACTACATTTGCTCTTGCTTGAAGGGAATCAAATCCTTTCCTTGGTGAGCATATTAAATATCAAACTTAAATGTTCTTATCTAAAGAGGAATAATAGGACTTAATATGGTCAAGAGTATTTTAATAAAAGATGTCGATGTGATCTTAATGTTGCAAAAGGCATTAGTAAAATCACTTTTGAGAAATAAGTATGAACTTTGATATGTCTACATATTTCTTTTGTGTTTTGTTGTGGTTGTTGTTGAATATCTTGCCTGGATGCGCAGGGTAGAAGAAAAAGCTACAGTGGTGATGATACTGACTTCCAGCACGAGAAAGTGGGTTGAAATTCGATAAATACTTCTCAGAAAAACACAACTCAGTCTAGTATAACATACTATAATATTTTATTCTTCGTTCCTAAAGAAGTTGAGTCACATGAGCAACAATGTATGTGAACTAAAAAACTGTAATCAATACATGTATTGTTTCCCCACAATTAATGAGAAATCCTATCAATAGTTTTGCCCAGAAGTATATCTTTTAAGAATCTACTCTTTTAGGAACTGTTCACCATACTAAGGAAGAGGATAAAATACACTTAAAATTTGAGTGTATATATTTTCCAAATAAATACTTATAGATAAAATTATGTACATGTATATTCATTCATGTGAATACATGTGTTCACATATATTGATACAGTTATGTACAGATATGTATATAAAAATCCTTACTTGAGAGTACTGAATCTACATCACTAGTGCAATCTTGGTATGGTTAAGGGAACTTCTGCAGGATTTATACATATGTAATTATTTTGTTTGAGATTACTTATCTCTGTTCCTTTTTCTTTCAAAATATTATCTTAAATCATTGTGAGACATATGATTAAGAAAGAGTAGGAGAACAAATAAAATGAACATTTCATCTTACATGGCAATTACCTCATCTTAGGCACAATTATAACAGGCAGCTGAATCCTTATTGTGGACCATAAATATTATCCACTGATAGAGTGGTCTCTTACCCACAAGGGTGAACACGGCCTTTGTAAAACACATATACACACATGCTGTAAGAAATGTTCCAAAAAGCAAGCATTCTTGCTCTGCAAAAGGAACATACATCTGATTTGTGTGCTTTTATTCATGTCAGTACAATATACTAATAATGCTTGATTCCATAGAAATACACTTTGAATTTAAAGAGAAGTACTTAAGGCTGGGAGTGCAGCTCAGTGGCACAGTACCTGTTTAATACATGTGAGTATTACTCTGAGAGCTGTACTCCAACAGTAAAAAAGAGAAATAAAATAAAATGTATGCTGATGGAAAAAAAAAGTTAAGTGGAATTTACCTACTGAGTGTTTTAGCGAAGTCTCCAAGTGCACAAAACTAGTGTATATTGTTAAGTACAGCGTTCTCTGTTTCAAATGTGATACTTTTTATATTCAGATTATATTTCATCTTAAAACAATATGATATTTAAATTTTCAATCAGCTAATCCTATCCAAATGCTTACACATTAATGCTATTGATTTAGTTACTTTTAATTTTTTTCTATTGTTTCATTTGAAAAATATCATGAGGAGTTCAACACCATTTACTTTAAATTTGTACTTACTTGAAGCTGGAGACAATCACAGATGAAAAGCACTGAGTTCTCTTCCAGAGAGTGCTTAGTTCCCAGCATCCATGCACGTTCACCAGGGCACGTGATACCTTCTTCCGGTCCCCATGGCCACAAGGCACATGTGGAGCTCATATTTTGATGCAGTAATTCACACATATACATAAAATAAAAATAAATATAAACACAGAAAATACATTTGCCATTATTTAATATTTATTAAAATTTTAACGTAAAAAATTCGTAAGTGTAACCAATATTTGTGAGCGTTGTTTATATTTCTTTGAATAGTTGAGATTATAAGAATGATTTAAATTTGTCATGAATTTATTATTCCTTTTATTTTATACCTTTATATTTATGTTTCTGATTGAATTCTTAGAGTTTTTTTGGTTGTTTTTCCTGTATTCTTTCCTCAAATAGAGTGAGGGTATTATGTTCTGAACATTTTTTTAACTTTTCCCATTGGACTGTTGCCCTTCTCAGTGACTTGTAGTCAGAGTAGCCTGTTCTTCATACACGCACTGCAGCAAATAAGGATATTGGCAGGTAACATAAAAGAATTAACCAGGAGTATGTCCTTTCCCTGATTGTGAGTAATTTCTGATTGCAGAGTTTATGTTGTGTGACTTAATATTACTGGGTATCTATTCATACTATCGAGAATCCAATGACGCTATTGAGAATTTCAATCTATTATACTAATACATTCTCAATACTATTGAGAATTTCCACCTCAATGGGTAACTTTGAATTACTTGCTTTAAATTATTTTCCTGAAACTATTAAGAGTATTTATAAAATAGTGAAAAAAATCAAAGAACACTCATAAACCTAAAGAACACTTTCATTAGATCTTCATTTTGTCAAGTCTGTCATGAATATTATAATATCTATATTTTAGAATATAGTAATTCAATATAAAGACATGTAAGGTTTGATTTATTATTTCTCATTTCTTCAGAGGTTTAGATAATAATGAGTTTGGGGACTGAATACAAACAGTACAAAACTGTATCTTTTAAATTTATTTCATGATATAACATTAAATATTGACACTTAGAACTCTTTATACTTAATATTTTTATATCAGTCTCAATCTATATATTTGTATATTTTTTATATATATTATATTTAGTATAATTATATTATAGTATTTTTCCAAATAAAAATATTATAGTTAAATACATATATTTGTATGTTCATGTTTATGTAAATAGTATCATATTCTAACAGCTATATATTCAAATATGCAAATATCAACATTTTGAAAATTATTTTCACATGTATTTATTCATATGTAGGGGATTTGGGAAACATTTATATATATATATATTTCAAGTATTACCATAATCCTGATTGAGAAACATTTTAATATTTTTTTTATATAAGCACAAACTCTGCTAGAATATATCATCATGATTAAAAATTTCTAAATCTTGAATTATACTATGCTGTAAAATGTATAAATATAGATTTTCAAATTTGATGTTAAAGACATAAAATGTGGTTTGTAATAATTACGGAGGCTAAATCTTCTGATACTTTCCCCACACTAAATATGTAAATAAAGTTCTTACATTTGTATAACTTTTGGAGTTTTACTTTTTACTATCAAATAACTTTCTTGCATTTGATATATGTTCATAGTCCTTTTAAAAGTCAAGATAACCCAGAAAAATCAATGTCATAGCTATATATTTATTATGAACCCAGGCAATGATTACCAGACAATAAATTTAGAATAATCTACATGGTACCTAGAATTAATATGTATGCACAGTCATATACCTACTCAGTTTCAGCGTACCACTTATTTAATATTTTGTTCTTATCTACTCAACATTGGTAAGACTACTGCAATAGCAAAGCCACTTATTTTTATAGTCTACTTATTTTTTTAATTTGATTTTTCATAACAGGGTTTTTCTATGTAGCTTGGCTGTCCTGGAATTTCCTCTGTAGACCAGACTGGCTTTACACTCACAGACATTCACCTGTCTCCACTTCCCACATGCTGGGTTAAAGATGTGTGCCACCACCTCCCAGCTACAGACTATAACTAGACCTAGACTTGATCTGTCATGGAGGAACAGTTATGGTCCCAACAGATACCTGGTTATGGAAAATGTCACTGACATCAATGGTACATGATCTGTTTAGATTCTCTGTGCCAGAAACACAGAGGCACTTCACCGAACTGAACTTTATTAGACTGAAATGAAACTTCCAATTAACAACATGGAGCAGATCATGCTACTGAGATTCAAAGTAGTCCTATGAATACTAGCAATAATGAATAAAGAGGAAAGAAAAGAGGAAAATTTTATATCCAAATTTTGGAAGATCGTTCATTTGAAAAAAAAAAACACATAAATTTCTATAAAATCATCATAAACATCATGGTCACTTTGCTGACAATGGTAGCCTCTGTCAATTACTAAAGGTAATTTTCCTGGGATCTAACAGTAACATATATTTATCAAAACTGCTTGTGGTTTTCCTCTACATCTTGATGATATGTATGTATATCTTCCCACCTAGGGCTGGTTAATTGATGATCACATTTGCTCATTATTCATTACCTTTTAAGATTATTGTATATCCCCTCTTAATATATTTTTATTTGGTATATTTAATCTGATCTAACAATTGTTGTCCTAACTTTCTTTGTTAGTTAGTATCCCATATATACCTTTTATAACATTATTTTCAAATTATTTAATATTTTTGTAGTGGTTGCTCTTGGTACCATGGTTGTGAACATCTGTGTATCCTGGCCATATTTTTTTTGTTATGTTTTAACACCTGGGACTCTACCTTAAGTAAAGAAGTAGAAACAGCAAGAAGATTTTTCCTCCACCTTGAAGAGTCTAGTGCATCTAGACAGAGTCAAAAATTTGTACTTCATTATTCATCAGTTGGGAACATAAGTAAGGGCATGATGCTTCCTTTGGAGGAACTGAAGGGTAAGGTAGCTAACAAGAAAGAAGAGGGCTATTCTCTGGGAGAGATGTGGGAATTTACATTATTTTCCTACAAAATTTTAGGAAGACAATTCTCTTCGCCTCCATTGTATCCTAAAGAGCTAGTCCAGTTTTGAGAATATGAACAATGGAGGCTTTTCTATAGAAAATATCAGGGATAAATGAAAAGGATTTGATTTACTCATATCACAATGTAAAGTATGGGGAAGAGAAAAGTGACATAAATCAGTACAGAAAGAACTTGTATAGAACTACATTAAAAGGAAATCAATGTGAGTGTTTTCAATGGGAATCTGACTAATCATTACTGTGTGAAACACATCTTTGTAAGAGGAAATATTCATTAGAAGTTAAGTTTTATCTCAATTAGCTCAGTGGTTGCTTTATATTCCAATCAATAAATTCAAATGTTCCATACTAATCAATCAAAACACCATTTGTGCATGGGCAGAACCATGTACTTCTGAAGAATTTGCTTAATGCAAAAGAACTTGCTATGTATAAAGATAAAGGGGATGCAGTATGATTATTTTCATGGCAATAAACTGACATATGCACTACTTAATAAAAACTAAATAAATAAATAAATAAACTGTTCTAACCTGGCAGGCATTTAAATTTGTCGTTTAAGACTCTAGACCAGCCCTCCTCTCAGTGTGGGGATGTAGAGCTCTGAGGACATTTGGAGGAACATTTAACTAAGTGGAATCTCATCAGGAAGCACTTCAAAGAAGTGCTTTTTAATGTTCAAATATAAATGTACTTTGATGACCTTTCTTTTATCCATCTGACTATTAAAATGCTTCCCTAATACTTCCTTTCCCCCAAGCCAAGGCTGGTTAATCATATGATCTTGTTGAATAAACTTTGATCTTACATAGTGATTAAAGCCAGATTTTTAAAAGTATACAATACACCGAGGCAAGTTTGACCTTGGCAAAAACTAGAAACTGCACAAAGACAATCTCGGTATCTCCTCTTCAAAATTTCATGTCTGTTTTAGCATATAGTTTAATGTTACTTATTCTCTTCCTCATTTTATATTTGTGCAAGCACATTGTGCTGCTGATCTCAATCAAATATTATAGATTATATGGCTTCTTCATGTTCCCTCTTCATTGAATTTTGTGAATTTACTTTTGACCGGTTCCTCTTTTAATTATTATTTTTGAGCTTTAATACATTGATGTAAACAGTTCGAAGAGTATCTGCCTTTGATGTATTCAGATGTTGATCATAAATTGTTCTGTGTATACAATATTCTATAAATTGTATATGAGTTTTTATGTCATGCCTCTCTAAATGGAAAACACTAACACTTCCTATCAATAAGCAATTTCTGATTTTGTCTCTTTTGAGTAATTGTTTTGAAAGGACATAGTCTAAAGAATCTTCTGGTTGTGTTAACTTGATTTTCTTTACAGAAAGACCATTTAGGAAGCACTTTCAAAAAGAAAAAAAAATGTACAAATTTAGAATTAAATGGATAACTAAGGTAATACTATGTCAAGAATTTTCATCACCTTCTCTGTGTATTCTTAATGAAAAGGATTCTCAAAATAATTCCCTTTTGTACACAGGAAAGTAGTTCCATCAAAAAGCTGTTTGCCACTTAAGGACATAAATTTGCATCTGACAAACATATGAACAAAGTCAGAATGGAAGTGATTATAAATATCCTTCAGGGACCCAGAATCAGGCAGATCCCTGAAGCTCAAGATCACTGCCTACTCATGCAGTGGAGCTGAACCCATGAAATTTCAGTAACTTGGTTTGTGAAACAAGACCAGAATAATGAATGACAATACCAGTTAAATTGTCAACAAGGAGGACATCCCTAGATTAAGATCTACAGGCAGAAAATCAATCCCTCCCTATCAAATGAGGGTCAGCTTTCACCAGAGAAAAGCTCCTGCCAGGTTATCCAATCCCAAGTGGTCAGCTTTAAACAAACGTACATGTAAGCAGCACTTGATGGGTTGTCAATTATATTTATCTATCAATACATGGATAGATATATAAAAATGATAATTAAAGATGAAGAGGTAATTCAGATGAGAAAGATGCAGTGGAAATGGAAAGAGTTGGAATGAGGACATGGAAGGGTAGGAAGGACATAAGTAGAGTAGTGATGTAGAAATTCTTAAAAATAATTAAACTAACAAAATATTCTTAAAATTTGCAACCAATAAAGGAAGACTAGCTGAATTTTCTGACCAAAAAATAAAGCAGCTATATAGTATAAAGGGACATATTTATTTAAAATATTGAACTATTCATAAAGCTCAAGAGTCATGTATGACCTAGATAGTGAGGACCAAGAACATAGATGTAGGTTACACTGTCCAAATTGTCTGGTTATAGTCTATGGATGAGACTAAAAACTGTATGATTTGTTCTATCTGATAATTTGAACTTGGAATATAATATAATGTGAACTTGGAGTTTATATCTAATAATTATTGTTTATTATTCAATAAACTTACAAAAGTATGTCAGTGAGTTACGAGTATTTCTTTGATATTTTAGTTTGTTTCTTGTTACTACAACAATACTCCTAATGCTAGGTAGCTATAACAAAACAGGAAGAGGTGTTTGTACAGCTCATCCTTTGGGAGACTGGAATTTTAAGCAGCATGCTTCCTCCTAGGACGGTGTCACCTCAAGACAGATGGCAAAGGTAGTGCAGCCAAGAATGATCTCAAGGCAAAAAAGGCAGCAGAGAAAGGGGGAGGGCCAGGTGTGTTTACCCCAATTCCTTGTATGGACACGGCCCCTAATAACTTTACACCAATTTCTACTTCTAGGGGGTCCTTCTAACAGATAACATCACCATATCTTTACCAAATTTCGAACACATGAACAATAAAGGATAAACCACACCTAAACCGCTCCTGTATAGGTACATTTTTATTAGCCTCGTTCTAAATTATTTACTTTTTTTCTTTTTTTTTCCTTTTATTTTATTTTACAATACCATTCAGTTCTACATATCAGCCACAGATTCCCTTGTTCTCCCCTCTCCTGCCCACCTCCCCTTCCCCCCAGCCCACTCCCCATTCCCACCTCCTCCAGGCAAAGCCTCCCCAGAGGACTGAGATCAACCTGGTAGACTCAGTCCAGGGAGGTCCAGTCCCCTCATCCCAGACTGAGCCAAGCTTCCCTGCATAAGTCCCAGGTTTCAAACAGCCAACTCATGCAATGAGCCCAGGACCTGATACCACTGCCTAGATGCCTCCCAAACAGATCAAGCCAATCAACTGTCTCACCTATTCAGAGGGCCTGATCCAGTTGGGGGCCCCTCAGCCTTTGGTTCATAGTTCATGTGTTTCCATTTGTTTGGCTATTTGTCCCTGTGCTTTATCCAACCTTGGTTTCAACAATTCTCGCTCATATAAACCCTCCTCTTTCTCGCTAATTAGACTCCTGGATCTCCACCCGGGGCCTAGCCATGGATCTCTGCATCCAGATTCCTCAGTCCTTGGATGGGGTTTCTGGCACGACTATTAGGGTGTTTGGCCATCCCATCACCAGAGTAGGTAAGTTCCGGCTGTCTCTCGACCATTGCCAGCGGTCTATTGCGGGGATACTCTGGTTTCTCTTCAGATCGTATAAATCTTTCGCCTTTTACTAAATTATTTACTTATTTTCACTTTTTGAGACAAGACTTTGCCTGTGTCCCAGGCTGACTTAGAGTTTACTTTGTAGTCGTAAGTGGTTTTGAACATGCAGCAGTTTTCGTCCATCTACCTCTTTGTTTATAGGTATGAGCCCACATACCTAACTTTTTAGCAACCTTTTGACCTTGCCATTTATATCATAGTATATTTTTCATAAAAAAGTACTTAAATATATAAAGTAATTTATTTAAAATAATCAAATGGCATGCTAAGATCTAAGTCTTCTCGAGTATGTTTAAAAAATGATGCTTGAAGTGATTTTAAAAAAAACACAACCTTTTATAGTCAGACAAACGATCCTAATGGTTTTTATCTGTGTGTTTGTAAAAGTTTCCCTTAAAGTGTACTGCTTAGATGGAGAGAGGCTTGATGTTTATTTCATTCATGGGTTATTAATTATTTCTCCAGAGACATCAAATAATGGTTTTTGGAACAAATACTAGAAAAAATACTTTCCATATCTGCTTTGCAAAAGGTTTGCCACTTTACTTCAAAGCATAGTTAAAGAGTAGGAGGAAGAGATAATATAAGTCAGGACTGAAATTAATGAAATAAAATGAATAAAATAACACAAATAATCAAAAGACAGAGGCTTAGTTCTTCAGAAATCTTGACAACATTGAGAAAACCTTAGTTAAACTAAGCATAAGAGAGTGAAGACCCACATTAAAGAACCAGAGAGAAAAAAAAAAGTGATACAATAGCCACAGAAGAAATACAGAATAAAATAATTGCATTAAAGTCTATCTACACTTGCAGCTGTACAATTGGTTTACAGCTAAGAGCACTGGCTGCTATTTTAGAGGAGCTAGGTTTGAGTCACAGAATATGCACAGGATGACCCACAACTCAAGCTACAAGTGATTGAAGCCATCAAGTATGTGATGCACAGACTTATGAGCACGAGAAATGCCTATGCACACAATTTTTTTAGTTAGAGAAGACTGTATTCCTTAAATCTAGAAATTACTGAAAGAAATTGATAAAACATAGATGAGTATACTTTACCAAAATATGAACTAAACAATCTAAATAGATCCATAACAACTAAGGGGATAGGAGCAGTAAAATTTAAAATATTCCAACTAAAAAGCCCAGGCCCAGGTGGATACATCACAGAATTCTGTCAGCCCTTCAAAAAAAAAAGCTAATAACAGTCCACAAATTATTCCATAGACTAGAAGCAGAAGGAATACTTTCATATTTTTAAATGAATTCAATATTATCTTGATACCTAGACCAGACAAAGACCCAACAACCAAAGCAAACATATTCCCTCTAATGAATATAGATGCAAAAATTCTCAACAGGATGCTTGAAAAAACAAATTCAGGAACATATCAAATTGATTACCTACTGTGATCAAATGAGTTTCATATGAGAGATGCAGTGATGGTTCAATACAGGAATTCAGACAAATGTAATCCAGAACATGAACAAAATCAAGAACATAAACTACAGGATTGCCTCGTAAACAAAAGGCTTTTGACAAAATAAAATATATTTTCAAGATAAATGACTTGAAGAATCAAGTGAGAAAAATGACTTGAAGAATCAAATGAGTAGCATCATTCTGAAGGAGATGCCTCTGATACAGAAAAACAGAGGTGAATGTGTTGTCTTTGATATGTTGATGTTATCTTTGAGTCTTCAGACATGTGTGTTTCATTTACACTATACATAATTGTTGGGATTTAGTTAAGTTTGTGATGGTTGATTTCCAAGGAAATGAGATACAAAAAAGGAGGAAATATAGAGATGTTTAAATTAATGTGGGAGATAGGGGCTCAAGGTAGGGGAGTGAATATGGGAGAAAAAAACTAATACTAGCAACCTAATATTGTAGAAACTTCCTAAAATATATAATATAAATATGTAAAGTGAAGTTGAATGGAGTTACCCTACAACAGTTTAGGATTGAAGGCAATGGAAACATTCCAGATATAAAAATGAAGTTATCCTGTATAATGATGTATGAAACTGAGAAATAAGTCATACTTCATACACAATCTTCCAATTTTTTAAAATTTAATTCAGTGAATGCACAACTTTCTGAAATTCTCAGATTACACTGAACTCAGAATTGCTATGCTTAAATTAAGAGTACTATTAAATACTTATATGACTAATTAAAAGCATTTACTCATATGAAAGCAGGCTCATACACATTAAATACTTTCTCTAGAGAGATGTTTCATGCCTGTAATCCCAGTACTCTAGGGGCTGAAGATTGGTGTGAGTTTGAAGCCTGCCTGAGATGCATAGTGAGTTCCAGGACAACATGAACTATAGTCTCAGAAAAGCTAAAGAAAAAGATATGAAATATTTTGTAAATTCAACTATATTTTTTCATATTAAATTATTAATATGTCATTATTCATAATATAATAAAAGCTGTGTAGTTAAAATATATCTGCTATTGATAAAAACAAATTTTATTCAACATAAGTGTCTTAAGTATATTTCAGAAATCAAACATCTGTGGGAATGAAAACATCTTAAATGTTTTTAAATATTAAGGCTGCTGCACATTAATTTTTATATTAATGAAAACTAATGACAAATAGTGATGCTCAATTACTTGATTAAACATTAGTTATTAGTTTTATTTCTAATTACTTAAGATTTCCAAATATTATACAACTTTCATTTTCTAGCTGAATGTTACCATGCATAACATCAGTATTTGGGGAGTGCAACTATAAAGAAATAGGCCGTAACATTTTCCTAACTGGAATTGTGGCTCAGTGGTAGAGAAGGCTACAAGGCCTCATGGGTGTTGTCATTCACATTAAACAAAAATAACGAGTCTCTGTTATCTCAACACATACTAGAAATAAGTAGAAGCTGGCATGCTACTCACCTATATATAATCAAGTAAAAAATGGATAGGAAATGTTTATGCAATACATCTCAAATCTTCATCATACCTTGGGAATTCACACTGAATTATGTCTATTTATTTTGCTCTATAATTACAGCACAAATTCTCTACTGGTCTATATGAAGCTTTTGATAGAGATTTCATGCAAACAGTGGATCATTTAATGTTGATTAGCTTCATTTAAAAAATTTAATCCATCTCATCAAAAAAGGATATCTTAAAAAAAAAACCACCAATTTAAAAACTCCTTGTTACTTCCAGCAGTTCTAAATGGAGAGAGACAACTTTGCAAAAAAACAATCATTATTTCACAATAAAATATTATGGCCATAAAATTTTGAAAAGACATACAATATTCAGAAAATTATGTCCATATGGCACGTTGGTTGGTGACTCACAGCCCATAATATCACTCATTTTGCATGGCTAAGCAACTAGCCAAATGTGCAAATATAATTAGCTACAAGCTTCATCTGTGAAAGGGTGTCTCGAAAATGAATCTGGTTCACGGAGTATAGCAGGTTCATTAACTTTTCGGGACCCTTTGGGTGCCATTTAAAAGGCATTTGCTCTCTCTGATATAACTTTGCATCCCACTCTAGTGGATGCTTTTGGTCACTAATTTATTTGCAAAACACCTATGCATATGTGGAAAAAACAGAGGAAGGATTATATCATAGTGTGCCTCTATTTATCATTCCAATGTATCTCCCATAAATCATTTTTCTTCCATTTTTTGCTTAGAAACATCTGCACATAGCATGTGGATATATTAATGAATAACTATTAAATGTTTTGGGAATACTGTGTGCATTGTGATAGTTAAGGTGGAACAGATGTGTCTTGACAGTACAGATCTCAAATATCTAAAAAAAAAATTCCTATTTATTATTTTTCTGTAAAACAAATGCACATCTTTTGGATATTTGCATTTTATTTAAAAAATAGCTTGAACCAGGCATGGAACATATACTGTATTATTACTGAATATGCATTCTGAAGTTCTATGGAAACTACAATGGAGATATTATAGCTGGCTTGGCCAGACAGATGTGACTTGCTTGCTATTTAAAAGAAAAAAATAATAATATAAAAGCTGTTTAAATCTTTGCCATTGATACTGTTCTTCTTTTTAAATAAGAAAAAAGAGAATATTAGAAAAATGGTGACATTATACATCGCAATTTGAAGTTTTTTGAAATTAGTATTTCAAATATGTAAATGAAAATTTAAACATTTTGTTTTCTGGGCAAATGGAGTTATATATATTTAAATCCTTTGTCACTTGAATTTTATAGAAACTTATTTTTATTATTTTGATTACATGTGTATGTATGTGTCTGTGCGAATGCACATAAGTGCAGGAGCCAGAACAATCCAGAAGATGGTACCAGACCCCAGGTTGCTGGAATTGCTGTTATTTGGCAGTCAGCTGGCATGGGTTCTGAAAACCAAACTCAGGTACCCTGCAATGACAGTTCATGTGCTTAACTGTTGAGCCATCTATATAGCCCTGTTGCTTGAAATCAAAATTTGTGATTTCTGACTTCTATGATTTAAGATTTTCAACTATGTTATATGATTAATATTTATTTCTATCATTTATTTTTTATTCTATGTGTGACCTACCCAGATTTTCAAGCACTTTATTATTGACATGCATTATTTACCATATTTTATTTTAAAATGATTTAAATTTTTATATATTTTATTTTATGTGAACTAGTGCTTTGCTAGTGTGTGTGTGTGTGTGTGTGTGTGTGTGTGTGTGTGTGTGTGTGTGTGTATCAATGCATGTATGTGTACCACAGGTGTGCAGTATCCCCTGAGGTCAGAAGAGAACATCAGATCCTAGGGAAGTGTATTTACTGTGGGCTACCTACCATGTTGTGCTCAGAACAGAGCTAGAGTCCTTCGTGAGAACAACAACTGCTCTTAAACATGAATCCACTTCCAAGGCTCTTGAAATCCATCACACATATACTGTCTCTACACTTTTCAGTGCTTTTTCTTCCTAAAGTGTGATAGGCCAGATGGGAGACTGGCTTCTACATTTTATGACAGGATACCCTTGAGGAGAGAAGGATAAGAGATTTAGATAGAAGTATAGAGGGGAGAGAAATAGATAGAAACACAGGATATCCTCAGGGGGGCTGGATCCTTATCCACCATCCCCCTCTGTCTCTTCTAAAGGGCTATTTATAGGAATGCCAAGGGCTGGAGCAAAAGACCTCCCCCTAGCTCAGCCAAGTGTAGACCCTTCCACTAGGAAACCTTTGTGGGCCACCACACTAAAGACAATGTGAATAAATGATTTTGTGTGTTTGGATTCCATGTTTTTATTTTTCTTTCTTTCTTTTTTGTTTTTTTTGTTTTGTTTTGTTTTGTTTTGTTTTGTTTTAGAGAAACATCTCCAGCCAAGCATGTGTCAAAGTTTTAAAATTAATTTTACACTTTGGTATTAGTGTCTATTCACAACCATACTATAAATACATTTCAGCTCACATATGGCTCTGCACAGAATGTCCAATAAACAAATATTGAGAGAAAAATCATTGTAAATAAAATAACAACAGGAACATTAATAATATAAAGCATGAACCTGAGTCTACTCTTATTCTGTTATGGGTTTATAACTTTGAAAATTTAACAGAGGTCCAGGTTGGTTAAAATAGTTGAACATAGTGAAGTAGTTGCAATATAAACAAAGACTGACACTCAACTTCCTAGTTTTTCTCTTATATCTTTCTTATTGATATATTTCTGAATTTCTACCAAAGATATTGCTTTAACAGTGGTATGTATTTCTATGTGTATGTGTGAGGTGTGTGTGTGTATGTGTGTGTGTGTGTGCGCGTGTATGAATGCTGCACAAGCAAGCATATACATATATTGAAATTCACATTGACGAAGTTCCCTTAATTAAAACATGTTTATTTTTACAATTTGTGAGGCAGGAGAGTAATGGAAATCAATGGTGTATGTGCATGTGAAAGCATGTGCCTATGCTCTGAAGAAATTCGTTAATTCACTTCTATTTAGTTCTGATACTTGCATTGTCATTTTTTCTTTTAGGGAATAGATTGTGAGGGTTTTCTCTAATAAACTCATATTTGTTTATTGCCTGGTACACTTATAGGGCAGATAGTGCAAAATATATGTACTGATTTCAATCCCATGTTAATCTCTCACCAATTTTAACACTGGTCACTGATCATTTTATTAGTATAATTTTTATTTCCTTTCTTCAGAATATGTCTTTGTTTCTCCCACAGCACCTTTTCTGTTTTACAATAATAGTAAATACACCAGCTGAATTTTTTGTTCTGTCAGATTAAATCTTTGATTCCTTTCTTTTTACTTAAAAAGTGTAACTGACATTTAAACAGAATTCTAGGGAGCATATAATTTGAAACTCATGAAATCTTTCATTTTAAAAACAATACCGGTTACAACAATAACAACAACAACAACACATACTATTGATTTTCAGAAATATAGGACTTTACTCTAGAAACCATTTCTTTGCATTTTTCTCCATTGATGAGAAGTTTTCTCACAATAATGGAAAAATACATACAATATAAGCTACTAAAGTCAATCTGCTTTTAGGGCCATGGAGATGTCTCAGAAGACAATATAACTTGCTCTGGACAATGAACATCAGTTCAGGTCCCATCATGTAAGTAAAGAGCACCTGGCTGTTCCTGAGAAACATACCGATCCCAGCTACTAGATGAATAGAACAGGTGGATCACAGGAGCTTGCTGGATTTCCAGCTTTGCCAAGAATACCCAGGCCCCAGGCTCAGGAGAATGCTGCCTCAACATTTTAGGCAAGGAGTGCTGGAGAAGGGTACCTAGTACTCTCTACCGACTTCCACACTCATGCGGAATTTTGCATATACATGTGTATACACTCACACAGGCACATATACACACATTAAATAAATAAATAAACAACCAAATACATGCATGCATAAAGCAAATTAGGTCTTAAACATTGCTATGTTAAATTTATCTAGAATGTGATATGCTAGAGAAGTGGGTGAAGGAGAAGCAATTGCTACAGGACTATTCAAAATAGTTTGTTAAAATTAGTCAGAAAGTGCAATGTATTTCTATTGATTAATAATATTGGCATATTTTAAAATATTAAGCAATGTAGGTTACATGAGATTCTTCATCCACATGGCAGATTTGAGCAGTGTTTGATGTGCATTGGTGAGCTGATCACTGAATCACTGTAAGCAGCTGAGCCAGCTGAGTTAGCTTTGTGGAGATATGTTTAATAACATAATAGCAGATAATCTTTTAATAATCTGCCATATATAAATTTCTTTCCATTTTCTCTTGTGACATCTAGGTAGATAAACCAGTTGTTCCCCCTGCTCCTTTCTCTGTTTTCCAGTTTCTGTTTCTCTCTCTCCTTCTGTTTCCCTTTTCTATCTCTTCACTCCCTTTCCCTTCTTTATTATTTTTTAAATAAACTTACAATTTATTTTATGGTTGTAGCTTCATTAGAGGCCCTGATTTTGGCTTTTTTGTCACTTCCCATGGATTTATGAATAAAACACACCAACATTTACATGGAATTTAGAAATCATCTGGTCCTAATCCCATTTTTAAAAGCATTAAGTTGTCTCAGTTTCTTATATAAACTGGATAAACTTTCTTATATAAACTGGATAAACTTTCTTATATAAACTGGATACTTTTCCTTTTTTCATATTTGGATTTATATATAGATAAATAGATAAATGATAAAGATGATAGATGATAGATAGATAGATAGATAGATAGATAGATAAATGATAAAGATGATAGATGATAGATAGATAGATAGATAGATAGATAGATAGAAAGATAGATAGACAAACCATGTCATGTACAGATATATTACATTCTCAAGTAATAAAGAAAACAATGTTCAACATAAAAATAACCCCCCAAATGCAATTAAAAACCACAGTGTGAATCACTTACGTCTGCTTACATGGGACATTATCAAAAGAAACAAACAGTACCAAATCGTAAAAGCCTGTAGAAAAAACACAACTGTGCATTTCAGTGACGAGGTAAATGAACACAACTGCTATGTAAGGAAATACTGAAGTTCCCCAAAATAACACCATTATACACTATCATCCAACAATTTCACTGCCCAGTGAATATTCAAAAGAAATAAAATTAGCCTGTCACAGAGGCAGCTGTAATCTCAAACTTATTGCAGTGTTAATCCTAGTAGGTACACCACATATTCAAACAGTGACCTTCAATGTATGCATGAATTTAAACGGGTATATATACACAAGAGGATAGTATTCAGATATAACAATGACAGGAATTTTCCTACCAATTATAATAATCAGAGACTGGATCAATAATTTATGATCCCACTGATAATATAAAGTCAGAAAACTTGCCTTTGATGAAGTACGTGGGACTTTGGTGGGAGGCATGGTGGAAATCCAAGGTATGGACTGGTTTGGTCAGTTGCTGTAAGTAGCATTAGAGAAGGAGAATAACTTCTGATTTTCTATTTTACAATTCTGTGGTCATAATTAACAATAGCACAGGCTTAAAAGAAGGGGAAATTTGAATGCAGTGAAAAAATTTGAGACGATGGATATCATATGATAATGGGATGAGACAAGATGCTAGCAAATATGGTTTGGTCATTACACAGCATGTGCACTTATCAAAACATAACATCTGCATTGAAAATGTAAATTTCTAATTGTCTATTGTAATTTGAATATGTAGTGTTCCTCTCAAAATACTCATGAGTTCCCAACTGGAGAGCCCATTGAAAGGTGTTTGGTAATTGAAAACTTGATGGGCTGTTTGGAGGCTACGTTAGTCAAGTATGTCACATTTCACAGAGAATACATGCCCTTGAAAAGTATATTGTGTCCCCTGATTCTCCCCCATCCCTTGTTTCCAAGATGCCTGAACTAAGCTGCATTTTGCTAATGGAAAACATCCTAAGTGGACAAGAATATTTGCTTTTTCAGAATTAAAAGTTTTCTTTGATCTTAAGAAGAAAGACTAACAATAAGCTTTAATGTCATATCAGTTTGGGCTGCTAACATTGCAAGTATTATTTTAATTCAAGAGAACTATAATCATGATTTGGGAAATCTAAGTCATGATTCATATTCTATTTCAATAAATGTAAAAGTAATATTCATAATCCTGGAAATGAAGTGTGTTTGCTTGCATTATAATGAGCATTCTAATGAAATTTGGGATCTGTGTAAATGTAATGCCACATTGTTTTTTTAATATGTGTGTTTTCAGCTCTCTCTACAGTTGCATGCAACATGTAATTTGGTGAGTCAATCATTAGTTCTTTACTAATGAAATACAAAACTATTACAGCACATAGCAGTGAATCAGATGAGATTACAAAAGCTTTAGTCATTGAGGAGGTTGTATGTGGAAATTTCTCTTTCAAAATTATTTCTGTCTCAGAGTCTTTGAAGTTGCAATTTTTAGTCTTAATGAAACACAGACAGTGTTCTGGAGAAGATAAGACAAAAGAAATAAATCTAGTTTGACGGAAAGATTATTACTAGAATCAGCCAAATGCTGTAAGAAAAAGCAGCAGAGTAGAGAAATTATTGGGAATTTGTACACATTTAATAAAGCCAAAATAATCTATCTGAATAAGATACCTAAAATTACACATCTCTAATCTTTAGCTCAAAGTAAATTCAACCAGAGAATAAAGCTGTTATTGAACTGCTGAACTAGTTAAATTTATTCATAGTTGACACACTCTTTGAACTCAATTCTTGTTGTGCCCTCTTATATATTGAATTTTTAAGGAAAATGTGATGACATTAGGAGGTAGGATATTTGGACATGAGTTAGATAAAAAATTTAGAATGGTTATTGCTTTAATTAGTACATTTATAAAAAGGGATGTGGGAGAGCACTCAAAATGGGACTGTAATTTTTCAGTGAGAGGGTATCTGTCTGTAACCTGAAAGAAGGTCCTCTCCAAAACCTTACCATGATGGATCCTGAATTGTTACAAATATATATTTTATTATAAACCATTCTCTCTCCAGTCTTTTGTTACAAACCATCCAATCTGTAATGCTTTGATATAAACTACCCCATCTATAGTGTTTTGTTAAAAGTCATCTCTCCTACAATACTTTGTTTCAAGCAATCCTATCCATAATGTTTTGATATATTGTAGATATCCCATCTACAGTGTTTGTCAAGAAACTCTCTCATTTACAGTGTTAGTTAGAAACCATCCCATCTGTAGGTTCTGTGAGAACATCTGGAATTATTACACCCATTTCCTGACTACATCATAAATTCATACAACTATCATTTATAAGAAAACATCAAGAAAATGAGCAACATTGTGAAAATTGGATGGTGCAAGTAATAGGTTGAGTAGACATAATCTAAATAGAATTGATGTAGCTAGGAAACAAGAGGAGGAAAACTCAGTGGAAGAGTTTTGATAAGCATGCTGCTTATTTCATGTAATAGATTGTTGCAAAATTTGAAGAAATTTCAGGATTCAATGCTAAATTTTTTAATAAAAGTATTACCTATAATAAGTTGGATGATAGATTACCAAGTAACTGGCAACTTTGGATGAAAAGGTCAAATAGAATTATTATTTTTTTTCTTTTTTGGTGTGCATCATTTGTTCTTTTTATTGTTGAATAGTGTTGTATTATATGACCATTTTCCAGTTTGTTATTTGACTTTTATTTGACATGTAGTTATTTTCGTAGGACTTGACATTATTGAACTCCAATGTAATAATGTAATCTGTGGTATTGAGGACTAACTGTGCCTATTATTGTGATAATTAGATTATTTATAATATTCAATAGCCCCAGGAGGTGGTGGTACATGCCTTTAATCCCATCACTCCGGAGGCAGAGCCAGGCGGATCCCTGCAAGTTCGAGGCCAGCCTGGTCTACACAGCAAAATCCAGGACAGGCACCAAAACTACACAGAGAACCTTGTCTCGAAACACACACACACACACACACACACACACACACACACACACACACACACACACATATATATATATATATATATATATATATATATATATATATATATATGGTCTCTAGTGTAATAACAAAGCTATGGGGGTGCTGAAATTATGAGATATTCTTGGAGATTATTTCTTGCTTTATCAATCAATGGTTGATGCTATTCAGATAATAGAAAAATTTGTTAATGATTTTGATATTTGCTGATCCCTTTTTATTTTGAGTTGCTTTTTTATTCATTTAAAATTTTCATTTTTCATACCAACCCCTCTTCTCCCTCCCTTCCCCTCTCCCTCTCACCTCCTCCCCATCTCAACCCTATCCCATCCCCATCCCTTCCTCACAGGGGGTAAGGCCTCCCTTGGATAGAAGAGGAAGACTGGCATACCAAGTTAGGGCAGGACCAAGCCTTTTATCCCTATGTCACAGCTTAATAAGGCATCTCATCATAGGAAATGTGCTCTAAAAAGTCAAGTTGTGGACCTGGGATAAGTTCTGGTCCTGTTGCTAGGGGACCCACAAACATATCAAGACACATAACTGCCATCCACATTCAGAGGGCCTAGTGTAGTCCCATGCAGGCTCCCCAGCTGTCAATCCAGAGTCCATGAGCTCCCACTAGCTTAGGTCAGCTATCTCTGTGGTTTTTCTTATCATGATTCTGACTACCTTGCTTCTATAATCCTTCCTCCTCCTCTTCAACTTAACTCCAGAACTTGGCCAAGTGTTGGTTGTGGGTCTCTCCATCTGCTTCCATCGGTCACTGGATGTAGCTTCTATATTGATAATTAGGGTAGACACTAATCTGAGTACAGGGGAAGGCTAATTCAAGTACCCTGTCCACCAATGCTATGAGTCTTAGTTCAGGACATCCTTGTGAGTTCCTGGGGATTTTCCTAGCTCCAGATTTCTCCCTAACACATTAATGGTTCAGTCTGTCAAGATAGTTACTTTCATTGTTCTCCCTCTCCATTGCTCCTCCAACTTGACCACCTGAAACCCCATGTTCACATCTCCCATCCTCTCTCATCCACTCCCCCTCCCAGTTTACCCAGAAAACCTTAGCCATATCCCCTTCCTGGGGCTATCCATGTGTGTCCTTCTTAGGGTCTTCTTCATTACCTAGTTTCTCTGGGGTTGTGGATTATAGCCTGATTATCCCTTGTTTTGCATCTAATATTCACTTGTGAGTGAGTACATACCATGTTTGTCTTTCTGAGTCTGGGTTACCTCACTCAGGATAATATTTTCTAGTTCCATCCATTTGCCTGCAAATTTGTTTGACATATTTTTTTTTACTGCTGCATAATACTTCATTATGTAAATGCACCACATTTTTTTTTGTTGTTGTTGTTACTCAGTCTTCAGGTGAGTGGCATCAAGGGTGTTTCTAGGTTCTGGCTGGAATGAATAATGCTGCTATGAACTTAGCTGAGGCTATGTCCTTGTGGTGTGGTTGAGCATCTTTTGGGTATATGCCCAAGAGTGGTATTGCTGGATCATGAGTTGATTGAGTCCCAAATTTCTGAGATAACGCCATACTGATTTCCAGAGTGGCTGTACAAGATTGCATTTCCACCAGCAGTGGAGGAATGTTCCTCTTTCTGCACATCCTCTCCAAAATACGTTGTCATCAGTGTTTTTGGTCTTATCCATTTTGACAGGTGTGAGGTGGTATCTCAGAGTCATTTTAATTTGCATTTCCCTGATGTCTAAGGATGTTGAACACTTCCTTAAATGACTTTTGGCCATTTGAGATTCTTCTGTTGAGAATCCTTTGTTTAGATCTGCACCCCATTTTTAATTGGATTATTTGACATTCTGATGTATAGTTTCTTGAGTTTTAATATATTTTGGAGATCAGATGTGGGATGGGTAAAGATCTATTCCCATTCTGATTGCTGCCATTTTGTCTTAATGACAGTGTTCTTCACCTAACAGAAGCTTCTCTATTTCAGGAGGTTCCATTTATAAATTGTTGCTTTCAGTGTCTGTGCTACTGTCATTATATTTAGGAAGTGATCTTCTATGCCAATGAGTTCAAGGCTACTTTCCACTTTCTCTTCCAGTGTAACTGGATTTATGTTGAAGTCTTTGATCCATTTGGGCTTGAGTTTTGTACATGGTGTTAGATATAGATATATTTGCATTCTTCTACATGTAGACATCAAGTTTTGCCAGCACTATTTGTTGAAGAGGTTTTCTTTTTTTTCCATTGTACAATTTTGGATTCTTTGTCAAAAATCAGGAGTTCATAGGTGTGTGGATGAATATCAAGGTCTTTGATGTCATTCTGTTGATCAATGTGTCTGTTTTTATGCCAATACCAAGCTGTTCTTATTACTCTAGCTCTATAGTAGATCTTGAAGTCCAGGATGGTTATACCTCTGGAAGTTCCTTTACTGTAAAGGATTTTTCTAGCTATATTGGGTTTTTGGTTTTCTATATGAAGTTGAGTATTGTTCTGTTGCTGGAGGGCTTCTCTCCAGGTTCCACCAAGGCCCACAGTCCCACAATCCACATGTAAAATAATCACTCAGATGCTTATATTACTTATAAACTGTACGGCTGTGGCAGGCTTCTTGCTAACTGTTCTTATATCTTAAATTAACCCATTTCTATAAATCTATACCTTGCCACGTGGCTGGTGGCTTACCAGTGTCTTTACATGTTGCTTATCCTGGCAGTGGCTGCAGTGTCTCTCCCTCCTTCTTTCTGTTTCCCCAATTCACCTCTCTCCGTGTCCCACCTATACTTCCTGTCTGGTCACTGGCCATCAGTGTTTTGTTTATATAGAGCGATATCCACAGCACTTCCCCTTTTCTTCTTTTTTTTAAAAAGGAAGGTTTTAACTTTAGCATGGTAAAATTATATATATAAAAACAATTATCGAGTAAGAATTACATTTACAATATTAAAGAAGATGTCCTATCTATCTTATATTTGTGAGTTTATGGTTTTATATCTAACTTATCTCATATCATAACTGAGGAAATTACAACTATCTAGTCTTTAACCACATCAAAGACCTCAGAAGGATATAATATTACCTGAGAAATGGGAGAAGGATGTATGTAACTTTTGGGAGTCTTGCAGGGTAGACAGACAGCTGACAGCCTGGACAGTCACCTAATGTTTCTTTGTAAAGTTGGCGCAACTGTCTTCAGTTCACAGGGCTAGAGTCTCTCCATCATTTTTTTTTTTTTTTTTTTATTTTTAGTGTCCCGTAGGATGTCTGGTAGTTTTCTCTGCAAAGCAGGAACCTGAAGGACCATCTTGTCAAGCAAAGTTCAGTGGTCATCTTTCCATGGGTCTTGCATGTCCAGTCCATCAAGCAGTTCAGGCAAGAACAGTGTCTTGCCCGAATGGCTATCTTTGCCAAGGTGAAGATAAACTCCATATGGAGTGTCTTTGATGCTCATCCTCCTCTCCAAAGTAAATCCAGTGCTGTCAGGAGCAGACATGTCTCATTGTCCAGAATGTCTAAATTTTTTTAAACATTTTAAATGCCATATTCTGTAGGTCTTTGAAGTGTTTAAAGACTACCTATCTTTCTAAAATATATCTATGTATACCTAGAAGACTTAACTAACATGGCTATAAATATGATTATCATAGATGACTAATTATTAATCTATTTCTTAACTATCCATTACAATTTTAAATGAGTTACATAAACATAATACCTCAAACAAGAATAGAAATATATATATATATATATATATACAATATAACAAAATTAACTTCAAGTTTGTGTCAATAAACTAAAATTTATACCAATGTAAAACATTTTAAACAAGTTGTTCTTTAAAAGTAGGTTCATTAATCTACCCTTTTATCTTATCATCTCTATATCCTGTATATCTATATCATATCCCCTTTCCTTTTTTAGAAAGAGATTGCATTTATAATCAACCTGTTTTAAATAAAAATATTGGTTTTTCTCTGTTCCACACCAGAGGACTCTTATGATTTGGGACACAAGAATCTCAACCATTTTTTTTAAAATATGTCTGGGTTTAGAAGGGGAGTGAGCCAATTCCACCTCTAAAGCCAGCTTGGTATATTTGGGAATTTGGGCATAGCATCTCTTACTACTTTCTGCTGGAGGGGGGGCGCTGTATCTTATGGGGACACAAAGAAAATTTTAGGTCTATGGGGTAGTCCGTGAGGCTGTATTGTGTGAGCCAGTTGCCTTGAAACTTCTCTGGATGTTAGATTATCTGGGCCATGGTGTCATCGGAGACCTTTCAGGGGGTCTTGGTTGGTCAAACCTGATGTATCTTAATCTGGAACAAATCCATAGCCTCTGGCTTTCTGTGGGAACAAAAGCAGAGTCTCCTTTCCAAAGCAACACATCCTTATATCCAAATTTTGAAGTCAAGGTATCTTTAAAATATACACATTGGTTTAATTCAACATGTTTTATGATCAGATGTTTTTCTGCAGTTAAAAATCCCAAAGACAACACAATCCAGATTCTCCATGTAATATTCATCTTTAAGTGGCTTTTTTATATTAATATATCTTTTTTGTCACTTTCAAGCCTACGTATATTTTACACACATTGTAAACAATTTTATCTGAATCAGTCTTATTGTGAATCTATTGCTTTAAACTGCAGCATTCTAAGACTGAAATGGCTCTGTGGCTGCTGGTTCTGCCCATTTCAGCTTCCCAACCTGGCGTTTTCTGCCAGTTCTGTGAGTAAAAGCCTCAGAAACAGTGGGTCTAAGCTTTTATCAAAGCAGCGTGTAGCCCAGAAACCTTTTTTTTTTTTTTTTTAATACTAGTAAAGACTAAATCTACCACACAGCATATTGTGCCCCTGGCAGACACCTCATTACCGCCATACTGCCACTCAAATGCAAATGCCAGGAACCGGCCAGTAGTTCAAAGCCGCATTTTGTGGTGTCTAGTTGCCTGTATGAGACACGAAGCAGGAACCTGGTTTTGGCTCTGTTTAGAATTGGTTATTAAATATTCTCAGGTTTAAGGTGGAAACTCGAGCCATTGTGCACCATTTGTTGCTGGAGGGCTTCTCTCCAGGTTCCCCAAGTCCCGCAGTCCCACAATCCACTTATAAAATAATCACTCAGACGCTTATATCACTTATAAACTGTATGGCCATGGCAGGCTTCTTGCTTACTGTTCTTACATCTTAAATTAACCCATTTCTATAAATCTATACCTTGCCACGTGGCTGGTGGCTTACCGTGTCTTTACATGTTGCTTATCCTGGCAGTGGCTGCAGTGTCTCTCCCTCCTTCTTCCTGTTTCCCAATTCTCCTCTCTCCTTTTCCCGCCTATACTTCCTGTCTGGTCACTGGTCATCAGTGTTTTATTTATATAGAGCAATACCAACAACATTGTTCTTTCAAGGTCTGTGAAGAATTGCATTAGAATTTAATGAGAATTGTCTAGAATTTGTAGATTGTTTTTGGTATGATTGCCATTTTTACTATGTTGATTCTAGGGTCTTTCCATTTTCTGACATCTTCTTCATTCTTTCTTCAAAGACAAATTTCTTGTCATACAGGTCTTTCACTTGTTTGGTTAGGGTTACCCCAAGATATTTTTGGCTATTGTAATGGGTCATGTTTCTCTAATTTCTTTCTTGGCTATATATATATATATATATCACTGATATATTTGAGTTAATCTTGTATCCTGCCACATTACTAAAGGTGTTTATCAGCTGTAGGAGTTCCCTGGTAGAGTTTTTGGGGTCACATATGTATACTGTCATATCTTCTGCAAATATTGAAAGTTTAACTTATTTTCCAATTTGTATCCCCTTGATATCCTTTTGTTATCTTATTACTCTAGCTAGAACTTCGAATACTACAATGAATAGGTATGGAGAGAATGGACAGCCTTGTCTTGTTCCTGATTTTAGTGGGATTACTTTGAATTTCTTGCCATTTTGTTTGATGTTGGCTGTTGGCTTGTTATATATTGTCTTTGTTATGTTTAGGTATGTTTTTGTATCCCTGATCTCTCTAAGACCATTATTACAAAGTGGTGTTAGATTTTTGTCAAAGGTTTTTTTCAGAATCTAATGATATGATCATGTGGCTGTTTGCTTTCATTTTTTATATGGCAGATTACATTGACAGATTTTCATATGTTGAACCATCCCTGCATCTCTAGGATGAAGTCTATTTGATCATGGTGGATGATTTTTTTATGTGTTTTTGGATTTGGTTTGTTAGTATTTTATTGAGTATTTTTGCATCAATGTTCATGAGGGAGATTGGTCTGCAGTTTTCTTTCCTAGTTGTGTCTTTATGTGGTTTGGGTATCAGGGTAACTGTAGCCTTGTAAAAAGAGTTTGGCAATGTTCCTTCGATTTCTGTTGTTTTGAACAATTTCAGGAGTATTAGTATTAGCTGTTCTTTGAAAATGTGGTAGAATTCTGCATTGAAACCAATGGTCCTGGGCTTTTTTGGTTGGGAGAATATGATGGCTGCTTCTATTTCCTTGGGTGTTATAGATCTATTTAAATTGTTTATCTAACCTTGATTTAATTTTTGTATGTGGTAGCTATCCCCCAAAAAATATCCCTTTCTTTTAAATTTTCTAATTTTGTGGATTAGTGGTTTTCAAATTATGACCCAATAATTCTCTGGATTTCCTCAGTGTCTGTTATTAAGTTCCCTTTTCATTTCTGATTTTGTTAATTTGGATGTTCTCTCTCTGCTTTTTGGTTAGTTTGAATAAGGGTTTGTCTATCTTGTTAATTTTCTTGAAGAATCAAAACTTGTTTCATTGATTCTTTGTATTGTTCTCTTTGTTTCTTGACTTCAGCCCTGAATTTGATTATTTCCTGTCATCTACTCCTCCTATGTGAGTTTGCTTCTTTTTGTTCTAAAGCATTCAGATATACTGTTAAGTTGATAGTGTGAGATTTCTCCAGCTTCTTTATGTAGGCACTTGGTGCTATGAACTTTCCTCTTACTACTGCTTTCATAGTGTTCCATAAGTTTGGGCGTGTTGTGCATTCATTTTCATTGAAATCTAGGAAGTCTTTAATTTCTTTCTTTATTTGTTCTTTGACCCAACGATGATTCAGTTGAACACTGTTCAGTTTCTATGAGTTTGTAGGACTTCTGAAATTTGTGTCAATGTTGAATTCTAACTTTAAGCAATAATGTACCAATAAGATACAGGGGGTTTTTCTAATTTTTTGTTTTGTTTTGTTACTGAATATGTGGTCAGTTTTGGAGATGATTACATGAGGTGCTGAGAAGAATATATATTCTTTTGTGTTTGGGTAAAATGTTTAAATATGTCTTTTAGGTATATTTCTGTCATAACACCTGTTAGTTCCCTTATTTGTCTGCTAAATTTCTGTCTGGGAGATCTGTCCAGTGGTGAGAGTGGAGTGTTGAAGTCTCCCACTGTTAGTGTGCGAGGTTTGATGTGTGATTCAAGCTTTAGTAATTTTTTTTTACAAATATAGGTGATCTTATATTTGGGTCATAAATGTTCAGAATTGAGACTTGATCTTGATGAATTTTTCTTTTGGTGAATATGAAATGTCCTTCTCCATCTCTTTTAACTAATTTTAGTTTGAAATCTATTTTGTTATATATTTAGATGGCTACACCAGCTTATTTCTTAGGTCTACTTGATTGGAAAATCTTTTCTCAACCCTTTAGTCTGAGGTAATGGCTGTCTCTGAGGTTGAAGTATGTTTCTTGTATGTAGCAGAAGGATGGATCCTGTTTTTATATTATTCTGTTAGACTGTGTATTTGTATAGATGAATTGAGTCCATGGATATTAAGAGATATTAATGATCAGTGATGATTAATTCTTGTTCTTTTTGGTTTTGTTGTTGTTGTTGGTAGTATGTGCATGTTTCTCTTCTTCAAGATTTGCTGGTATTTATCTATTGCCTGTGTTTTGGTCATTGTAGCTAATTGTCTTGGGTTGGAGGATTCATGGATATGTAATGTTTAAATCTGATTTTTTTCATGGAATATCTTGTTTTATTCATCTCTGATGACTGAATGCTTTGCTGCATATAGAAGTCTGGGCTGGCATCTGTGGTCTATTAGTATCTACAGAAAATCTCCTCAGGACATTCTGGCTTTCAGAGTTTCCATTGAGAATTCAGGTGTAGTTCTGATAGATCTGCCTTTATATGTTACTTGATCTTTTCCCTTTGCTGTTCTTAATACTCTTTCCTTATTCTGTGTGTTTAGTGTTTTGACTATTGTGTGTTGAGGGGTCTTTTTTTTTTTTTGGTCCAGTCTATTTGGTTTTCTGTGTGCTTCTTGTACCTTCATAGGCATGTCTTTCTTTAGGTTGGGAAAGTTTTCTTCTATGATTCTGTTGAATATATTTTCTGTTCTTTTGAGCTGGATTTTCTCTCCTTTTCCTATCCCTACTATTCTTAGCTTTGGTCTTTTCATGGTATTCACAATTTCCTGGACATTTTGTGTTAAAAATTTGCTGAATTTAGCATTTTCTTTGACCTATTCATCTATTTCCTCTATTGTATTCTCAATGCATGAGATTCTCTTCCATCTTTTGTATTCTGTTGGTTATGCCTGCCTCTGTATTTACTGTTCATTTACTCAAATTTTCCTTTTCCAAATTCCCTCAGTTTGCATTTTCTTTATTGCCTCTATTTCACTTTTCAAGTCTTAAACTGTTTCCTTCATCTGTTGTTTTTTCATTTGGTTTCTTTGCTTTCTTTAAGGGACTTACTATTTTCTTCAAATAGTTTGTTTGTCTTTTCCTCTATTTTTAGGGAGATTTTTCATTTCCTCTTTTAGGACCTCTGTCATCTTCATAAAGTTGTTGTTAAGGTCTTTTTCTTCTGAATAATCTTCCTTGGGATGTTCAAGTCTTGCTATTATAGGATCACAAGGTTCTGGTGTTACCCTCCTGCTCTCTATGTTGTTGAATGTGTTCTTACTCTGCCATCTACCCATTTCTTCCTTTAATCCATACAGATGGAGCTCTGGGTCACTCTTCTTCCAATCATTGCAGGTAAGGGCTGTGGGCCTGTGACTTCGGTGGTTGGTGTAGGTAGGGCCTGTGACTCTGGTGGTCACTCTTCTTCCCAACTGGTGCATGAGGTTCAGGAAGGTCATATGGCTTCTGTGGTCACTGGTGCTCCAGGGGATGGTTGACAAATGAGCAGGGAAGGAAACTGCTGCCTGGTCTCTGGGGCTGCAATGACTGGGTTGGGGGGGAGAGGTTCAAAATGTGCCCCTGGGACCTAGGAATTAGAGAACTGGACTTTCCAGGCAGAAGATCAGGGACTTATCCCTTCCTAGTGTGTGTGTGTGTGTGTGTGTGTGTGTGTGTGTGTGTTGGGGTGGGCTGATTCCTTTTTAAATAGTTTGCCAAGAAAAGGGTGAATTTAAGAAAGTAAAAGCTGATAGAGAATATGGCTTATAAAACCCAGCAATATTAACTTAGACTAGATCATTCCTTTGAAATACTTAGTATGTTGAAACTCTATGATAAATTGATACAGCCTGATTAAAATACTTTAAGAATTCATCCATTATTCTTGTATCAAGTATTTTAATTATGATTTTCAGAATATTCAACATTAGTTGGGCAACTGTATATATTTTCAACTCTGCTAAAGGTGTCAGAGAAGAGAAAGTAAATGTATGCTCCTTTTAGAGGCTTGACTTGTGCATACATATAAAGACAGTGGCATGAAAAACATTACAATAATGTGTTATTCCTAATTTACTAGGGATTAAAACTGCAAGAGGAAAGAATGTATTACTGTGGCATGGTCTGTATGTCAAATCTGTTGCTCTGATTGGTCAATAAATAAAACACTGATTGGCCAGTGGCCAGGCAGGAAGTAGGTGGGACAAGGAAAGAGGAGAATTCTGGGAAGCAGAAGGCTGAGGCAGAGACACTGCCAGCTGCTGCCATGACCAGCAGCATGTGAAGACACCTGTAAGCCACCAGCCACGTGGCAAGGTATAGATTTATGGAAATGGATTAATTTAAGCTATCAGAACAGTTAGCAAGAAGCCTGCCACAGCCATACAGTTTGTATGCAATATAAGTCTCTGTGTTTACTTGGTTGGGTCTGAGCGGCTGTGGGCCTGGAGGGTGACAAAGATTTGTCCTGACTGTGGGCAAGTCAGGAAAACTCTAGCTACAAATGGCGCCAAACGAGAGGGCAAGAGTTTCCACCTAAAACCTGAGAAAAGATTCTAAAACGGAGCTAAAAACAGCTTCCTAATTGTCTCTCTCAAATGAGCAGTAGCTGCCGGTTTGAGTTACTGGCGGGTTCCTGGCGTGTGCGCTCGATCTGCAGTATGGCGGGATTGAGGCCTCTGCAAGTGGCACATTAAGCTGCATGGTGTATTTAGCTTTTGCTAATACAAAACAAAAAGGTTTCTGGGCTACACACTGCTTTGATAAGAAGCATAGACCCACTATTTCTGAGAGTTGATGGCTCCCAGAGCTGGTGGAAAACGTACCACCGCCATGTTGGGAAGCTGAAGTGGGCGGAGCCAGCAGCCACAGTGCTAAGAAGGCTGCAGTTTAAAGCAATAGGCTCAAGGTAATATAAAACATAAGCCACATAAAGATGGCTACCACACAGAGAATCTGGATTATGTTCTCTTTGATATTCGTAACTGAAGAAAAACATTTGATTGCAAAAGCTGTTGAGTTATGCCAAAATGTATATTTTAAAGGTACCTTGACTTCAAAATTTGGCTATAAGGATATGTTGTTTTGGAAAAGAGGCTCTACTTTTGTTTCTACAGAAAGCCAGAGGCTATGGATATGTTCCAGATTAAGATATATCAGGTTTCACCAGCCAAGACCACCTGAAAGGTCTCCGATGACACCATGGCCCAGATGATCCAAAATCCAGAATCGTTTCAAGGCAACTGGCTCAGACGATACAGTCTCACGGACTACTCCATGATCCTAAAATTTTCTTTGCATCCCCATAAGATACAGCGCCCCCTTCCAGCAGGAAGTAGTGAGAGAAGCTACGCCCAAATTCCCAAATATACCAAGCTGGCTTTGGAGATGTATAAAAGTTAAAACCTTCCTTTTTAAAAAAAGAAAAGGGGAAGTGCTGTGGGATGGTCTGTATGTCAAATCTGTTGCTGATTGGTCAATAAATAAAACACTGATTGGCCAGTGGCCAGGCAGGAAGTAGGTGGGATAAGGAGAGAGGAGAATTCTGGGAAGCAGAAAGCTGAGGCAGAGACACTGCCAGCTGCCGCCATGACCAGCAGCATGTGAAGACGCCGGTAAGCCACCAGCCACGTGGCAAGGTATAGATTTATGGAAATGGATTAATTTAAGCTATAAGAACAGTTAGCAAGAAGCCTGCCACAGCCATACAGTTTGTATGCAATATAAGTCTCTGTGTTTACTTGGTTGGGTCTGAGCGGCTGTGGGCCTGGAGGGTGACAAAGATTTGTCCTGACTGTGGGCAAGGCAGGATAACTCTAGCAAACAATGTATGATAATATAGGTATGCTTACTTGAATATGAAGATCATAAGAACTAAACACAGTGGGCTTGGGAAAGAGTGCCTGATTCCAAATTCTCAGTATCCACATGAATGCCAGACACATAGCAGGTGCCCATTGTAGTGGAAGTATTAGAAGTGTGACAGGAAGATCATGGAAGCTAGTTTGTCAGCCACCTTAGTTGAAGCAGTGAATTTCCAGTTCAGTAAGAGACTTTTGAATAATACCTAGAGTCATAAAAATGGACATTTGATGTCCTTTTTTGAGCTCCACACTCATGTACTGGCACATACACACTATATCCTTACCTCCACTTTTAAAACAAAGAAATAAACATGTAAGACACTATATTATAAAAAGTGCAGTCAAAATGCATAATTTGGTATATTATCAAAGTATTAAAATTATAAAAGAGCATAGATTGTGATAATGTGTAAAAACAAATGTAGTTTGGGGACATTTATTATAAATGGGAATGGAGGAAACTCTAAATAATGCTTGTGACATCAGATATCTCTGACGAATTAACTGAGGGTTTGTAGGCAGATGTCTCTTTTCCATCCACAAGTTCTAAATAACCATTCAGAGGCTTAATATTAATTATAAATGTTCATTCGATAGTTCAGGCTTGTTACTAGCTAACTCTTACACTTAATCAATATTTCCTATCTGTGCTTCACCACATGCCTCGTGGCTTGTTACCGCATTTCCTACATGTTCTGCTTTTTCAGCAGCTGGCTAGTGTCTCCATTCACTCTGCCCTTCCTCCTCCCTGAGTCCTCTATGTCTTGCTGTCCCACCTATACTTCCTGCCTGGTTATGGGACTGTCAGCTTTTTATTAACCAATGAAAGTAGTACTAGTACATATTTACAGTCTACAGAAGAATTGTTTCACAACCAGGGTTGCCTCAAACATCCAAAAATGTCATGAGAAAGGAACATGGCATATTACAAACAGTATTATTTTTATGCTATATAGTATAGTAATCAATACAAATTCTATAGCAAATAGAGTTATGAATATTCTACAGAACAATGACTTATATACCTGGAATCATTCTGAAAGCTCTGCCCATGTATGTGTGGTTGACTAGAAAAACAATAGTTCTTCTACAATAGTTTGATAATGAAAGTCAACATTCAAATACCATGTGAAAATTCTTCATTTCACAACATGGTACAGGTATTAATAAGTAGCATCAAAAAGATATAGCCTGTGACTTGTGATCATGATGGTATACTCTGCCCTTACCTTGATGCTGTGATTCACAAGTCTTTGAAAGGAGTTTGAGGCTGTTTTAAGAGCAAAAAGAGGAAGAGATAGGTATTTAATGATTAATTTAATGGTTAATAGTGTCAGATCTGGAGACATATGCCATTATTCCCATCATTCAGCAGGCATATGCAAGCAGATCTTTGAGAGAGGGAGGGAGAGAGAGAGACAGAGAGAGCATGTATGTGCATGCATGCATTTGCATGTTAGTGTTAGTGCTGGTACCATAGGAGGCCACATATGTCAGAAACCATACAATTAGAATTACAAATGGTTGTGGGTGCTGGGTGACTCTGGGGCATGCCTTTAATCCCAGTATTTGGAAGGCAGAGCCAGGCAGATAGATATCTGTGAGTTGAAACAAAAAACAAACAAACAAACAAACAAACAAAACAAAACAAAAACCCCAACTGGTTGTGGGCTACCAGATGTTTGTACTGAAAACCAAATTCAAGTCTTTTAGAAGAATAACGAGTGTTCCTAACCACTGATTCAGCAATCCAGGCTGCTACTATTTTAAGAACCCCTGGTTTTTTCTTATGGAAGCTAGCTTGGCATGATTTGTTTATGTCAATGAAATATGAGAAAACTCTTTCATTTTGCACATTAGCAAACATATAAAGAGGTCATTTGCCTGGGATTCTTGAGTTCTCATGAGACAGCTTTGAAACATTATCATTGTGCAAATGTGATATACCTATAAGAAATATGGCATTTCAAAATCTGAATTTTGAATTTTCAAAGATCTGTGATGTTATGGAATGCTGATAAGCCTCAAAACCCATTTGGGTAAGTTATCATCAGTGGGAAAAGTCTGTCCTGTGTTACTAAGAGATGATGTTTTATTACATTTTTTGGATTAAGTACGTTTCAAACTAATGATTGATTTTTCATGATGTAGTCTTTTCTTAAGTCCAGTGATGTTTTTAGATACCTTGCTCTAGAATGCTTCCCCTCCCCTTTGGTCCTTAGGAAGTAAAGATTTTTCTTTTCTTTACTTTTTGTTTGTTTAATCAAAATACAGTTTAGAATATGTAACAGCAACACACCTACCCTATTCACTACAAACATGTAATTTGTGGTTTGGATATGTGTCTCAGCGCATGTGTAGAGATCAGAGCATATTTTGTGGAAGTACTTTTTTGTTACCCCTATGTTGGACCAGAAACTGAGTTCAAGAAGTATGGCCTGACTGCCAGGGCCCTCACCTATTGCAGCATCTCCTTGTCCCACTGCAACCTCTCTCTGGCTGAAATTTCTATAATTCATTATATGATTAAATGTCCAAGGTAAATTTAACTCTGTGGGATTAAATCATAATTTTACATTTGTGTATAGTGATTGACAGATATATTCTTACAAATGTCCCCGATCATTGTCACAGGTGTTGTTCAGTCCTGAAAATAATTTACTACTTTTTAATTTAGTTTTAATAATTTCTTAAGCAGAAGCAGAAGGACACTTATTCTAGGACTTTCTCTGAAGCTCGTTGCCTATTGCTCATGAGTTATGAAGTTACCTTTTGGTTAGTGACAATAGGCAGGATTTGTGACACTTTGTGAGTTCTGGGTTGTTTCTAAACTCTGGGGTGATTTCTAAAATTCTGAGTACATTTTCCTTCTGCATGCACTAGTCAATATTCAATTAAATCCTTGATAATATCTAACATATCTGGATTTCCTCACCTGAGCAGTGGTCTTCTCTTCTCTATATGAAAATTCTGATCACATTATGCTGTCTAGACTTCACCTCTGTGTTCTCAATAAAGGACTACTTTCTGGCTATACTTGAGTTCCTCTTAACTGAATCCAAAGTTATAGCTGAGAAATACATCATGCATTAGATTAGACAAGTAGTAGGATTTATTTTCATTCCTATTTCTCAGCACCACTATCTTCAAGGCTGAAACCCAGTGTTTTAAGAGTGATTCATTCATATATTTTCATTAGTGCTTAGATGCTTCAGACAAGACAATAAATCTTGCTCCTGATAATGAATGTTAGCCAGCATTAAAATTCATGCTGGGGTTATTGTTGCTTTGGTTGTTAGATTTGTTTGCTTATTGGAATTGTTAAATTTGGGGTTTGGAGACAGGAACTCATAAATGAATCCCAGGCTACCCCTGTACTTGTCATGCCCTTCAAGCTGGCCTCAAATTAATGGTATTATTTCTTCAGTATCATAAAACTATATTTAAAGAATTTATATGTGTAGGTGTGTGTTTACATGCGTGCATGTGTGTCAAAAATATTATTCACAGAATTATTTAATTTTTCTAACTTTTCTTAGAAGAACATTCTATGAGGACAGCGATAGCTCATAGTGTTTGCTGCTCCTGCAGAACACCTAAGTTTGGTTCTGAGAACTCATGTCAGAAAACTCACAAAAAAAAACCCATAATTCTAGCTCCAGTAGCACCAACACCCTTTTCTAGTCTCTACATTCACCCTCACATGGGTACAGACACAGGCACAACAGAGATACATAAATATTTCTTGAAAGAAAATGCAACATTTTATAAATATACATACAACAATATGAATTTTGCTCAAACTTTTGTGTATTTAATTCTTCTAGTGAAGTTCTGAACTTATAATTATACAATGGCATGTGAATGTATGTAAGTCTCTGTTTTTGTATTATAAATGTAAGAATACATTATATGTAACAGCAGAATAAAAGCAATAAGCAAAAATCATTGGATATATTTGCAAGAAAAATACTAAGTAGATATTAAAACAATTCCTGCATTATCTAGAGATCTTAAAATCATGTCTACTACTGAGATTTTTTCCATAGCTATAAACAAAACACCCAGGTAATATTGCATTCAACCAGAGTTTAGTTCCTGTCTCTTTAACAGTATATACAAGGTTATAATTTTCTTGAAACCTATGGCTATACAGGGAGATCCAGATTTCAATTTCCACAGATTCTCAGTTCTATCATAACTTCTTTGTCTATCTATAGCAGTACTTTAAAAATCTGAGATTTCCTCTGTTATAAATGTACCACTGATTTTCACGGAAAATTCAAACTTCAAGCATAGCTGAAAAGTGTATATTTAGTACAGTTTTATACATGTAAAAAAAAATAAAGCCTGCTTGAATCATTCCAAATATCCCTCATGCTCTCACATCAGCTATCATTTCACATTGTATCCATTCTCTCCTTTTTTAGTCCAAATTATACTATAAAAGCTATTAATAGTCAAGTATTATAAGAAAAATGATGATAGATGTTTCCATACATACTACGGCAAGGAGGAACATATTCAAAATACTATATTGGAGATAATTACAGAGAATAAAACAATAGGTAAGAATAGAGTTGTATTTGAAAAGAAGGGTGAATATAGTGTTATTATATAAGTTCAGTTTACATGTTTGTGGCTGATATTCATGACATTTGTTTTACAAGTCTCCCATGCAGCCTTCTTCATCAGGCACCATTTCAGTAGTTTTATTACTTAGACTCCTGAGTCATTTGTGATGTCTGAATTTTCTACCAACACAGCTATGAGTCACAGATGTTGTAAAGCACTCAGTTTCCTACTTCTTAATCACATTTACTTATTTCCCCAACGTGTAGATTGTTAGATTGGAAATGCAAAGCATCATGAGCACATCTGTGAGAGTATGTGTTAAGGAAATTTAGGTATCCATTGACAACTTCAGTAACCTCTGATCATGACAATGGTCATGTGTGTCTGATCCACTGAGTGATCAAATGAAGCCAAAGAGCAGGAAAAGGGTGAATGTGTTTTCTGTTTCTGAGTTGAGATGTCAAGTTTCTGTCGCTATTGTTACTCTTCTTATTTTAGGTCTTTTAGATTTTGACAGAATTCTACCATCAGTATTTCTATTACTCCAGCTTATAGATAAAAATATCTTGGTTTCTATAACCATAGAAAGTGTGAGCTAATAACAACATAAATGTTATTGGTTCTATTTCTCTGGATACAAAATGTCTTGATAACGAGGATTAAGTGTCTCACACAATACAGTAAATACATTGCAATTTGAGTGACTGGAGGCATATGGATCTATTGGGGAAAATTATAAAGGCCACTCCACGTAGTTAAAAGGAAGATTTATTTAGTGGATGACTTACAAATGAAGTAATAGATAGCTTGTGGTTTCTGGGCAAGGTGTATTGCAATCCAGCGGTGTTCTCTGGAGCTATGCTCAGTCAACCTCCACCATCCAGGGTCCAGGAACAGAGAGAGCGCTTGCCCATCCAGGTCTCAGGTCTCCAGACACCTCCCTTGGCCCCGCCTCGTAGGCGTGACAGTTGCCAGAGTCTCAATGGGGGTTGGAACTTCCAGAACCAAGCTGGAATAGCTGCCCACTACATCTCCCCCCTTTTTGTCTAAATAAGAAGGTTCTAAACTAGTACAAGACTATATACAAAGGAACGGTTATCAAATATTGTCCAGGAATAATGAGGGATAATGACCTAGATAAGATGGAACTACAACCAATGCAAACAATATCAAGCAAGAAACACATACTAAAATCCAGAGAAGTATAGAGCATAGGTAAATGGCATGTTATAAAGATCATTACAAAAGGTGTCCTATCCTAAAGAACCTGAATCTAATACTTAATATGTTCTATGTAAGATATTATATATACTAAGTTGTAGCTATAACTGCTAGTCTTCAATCCTATCAAAGACCAAAGGGATATGATATATATATATATATATATATATATATATATATATATATATAGGAGGATATAGAGATGATAAGATAAAAGGGTAGATTAATGAACCTACTTTTAAAGAACAACTTGTTTAAAATGTTTTACATTGGTATAGATTTTAGTTTATGTTTAAAATGTTTTACATTGCTAAAAATTTTAGTTTATTGATACAAACTTGAAGTTAATTTTGTTATACTGCATATATATATATATATATATATATATATATATATTTCCATTCTTGTTTGAGGTATTATGTTTAACTCATTTAAAACTGTAATGGATAATTAAAAATGGATTGATAATTAGTCATCTATGATAATCATATTTGTAGCCATGTTAGTTAAGTCTTCTAGGTATACATAGATATATTTCAGGTAGATAGGTAATCTTCAAACACTTCATAGACCTAGAGAATATGGTATTTAAATAACTTAGAATTCTGTTGACGTGAGACACAATTGCTCCTGGCTGCACCAATTTGTTCCCAAGAGAATGTTGGACTTCTAAGACATTTCCATTTGGAAGTTTGCCTTCTTGGCACAAAATGGCCTACTGAGCAAAGAACTGCCCTTGCCTTGACGGCTGACAGTACAAATGCAATGCTGTCCTTTCTGGACAAGCGGGATACAAGGAAAGCGACCACTGTACTCTGACAAGACAGGGTAAGATGGTCTTTCAGAATTCCTGCTTCTGAAAATGGTCTGTCAGATACTCTAGGCCTGTAGCTAATTTGAATGCACCAACAATGCTGAGAAACATTAGGTGACTGTCCAGGCTGCCAGCTGTCTTGGTCTACTCTTGCAAGATTCCCGAAAGTTGCTTGCATCCATCTACCATTTCTCAGGTACCATTATGTTCCTTCTCAGGTCTTTGATGTGGTTAAAGACTAGATAGTTGTAATTTCCTCAGTTATGATAAAAGATAAGTTAGATATAAAACCTTAAACTCACAAATATAAGATAGATAGGACATCTTCTTTAATATCGTAACTGTAATTCTTGCTCGATAATTGTTTTGTTATATGTAATTTTACTATGTTAAAGTTAAAACCTTCCTTTTTAAAAAAAGAGGAAAAGAGGAAGTGCTGTGGATATCTCTCTATATAAATAAAGCACTGATGGCCAGTGACCAGGCAGGAAGTATAGGTGGGACAGGGAGAGAGGAGAATTGGGGAAACAGGAAGAAGGGGGAGAGACACTGCAGCCACCGCCAGGATAAGCAACATGTAAAGACGCCAGTAAGCCCCCAGCCACGTGGCAAGGTATAGGTTTATAGAAATGGGTTAATTTAAGATAAAAGTGCAGTTAGCTAGAAGCCTGCCATGGCCATACAGTTTGTAAGTAATATATGCATCTGAATGATTATTTTATATGTGGATTGTGGGACTGCGGGGCTTGGTGGATCCTGGAGAGAAGCCCCCCAGCAACATATTTTAATAAAGGATTAAGTACAAGAGTTAAGAGACAGTGAGACACTCAAGGAGAAAAAAGACACAGAGATCATTGTTATAGGCTTCTCTGAAAGGGTACCAGAATGTATAACATAAGCTAAGATAGGTACAGGTTCCTCCAGGGAGTGGGAAAACCATCTTGGCAGTTAGTCATATGTACCATTTTTCAAGTTCCACCTCAAAAGGTTGCTAAGATGTCTTCCCTTTCCTCTTTTCCTGCCTTTTGATAAAGAGTAGATAGGTGAAGTGGCTCGGAAGATGCCTTTGATGGAATTATAATTGGATAAGGAAAACTTGGAAGCCACTAGGCTTGTATAAAGGTTTATAGCTTGTTCTTTTCCCTATTTAAAAAAAAAAAAGGTTTCAAGTGAGAGTCTAGAAAATTGCAGGTTTAAGGCATGAAATTGAAAAAGGCTGTAGCAGTTGTTGATTGTGCTGTAATTTCTGCTTTTGTGCTTGAGAAAGGCTTCAGGTGGGTTTCAGCAGGAGGAACTTCTCTCCCAAGCCATATGCCCTGGATTTCCCTTGTTGTTCTATTCTGTCTCATATCTAGGTAGATGCTTTTATATAGTATGTACTATAGGTCAGTGTAGTTATAGTTTGTAGTGATGTTATTTCTAAACATGTAATATACCATGTTAGTTTTATATGCAAAAAGCTCATTTTGACTGAGAATAGGGGTAAAATAAACTTCCAGTACATATGACACCAAATCTATCAGTATAACACTGACCGTTTTTTTTTTTTTTTAAATAATGTTGTATATAATGTTATACAATGAATGAATCACTGGGAAATTCATACCTGAGTCTGGCTAGAGGAACATGGTTTAGTATTTCAAAGATGTTTTATTCACTTCAAGAGAAAAAACTGCTGCATACTTATAAGAAAAATTGAGGTTCTGTTAGGGAATCATGTAAGGCCCAAATTACTCAGGGTCCAAGAATCTGAGCTTGCTTTACCCAGCAGGGCTACATAAGGGGATGGTTTGAATACAGGCATGGTTACCATGTATTTGGAAGAATCTACACTAGGCTGTGCCTTGTGCTTTGATCTAGCAAGGGGGAGGTCTTTTGCCCCCCCCCCCCCCCGTTGGCATTGTTTTAAAAAGCCCTTTTGAATAAATGGAAAAGACCATTGAGTTTTGATCCAGGTCCTCCTGAAGCTATCATGTGTTTCTGTCTTTCTCCTCTTATCTACCTTTTATCCCTCTCTCCTCCATGTAGGAAACCCAGGAAAGGTGGGAGCTGGCCTCTCAAAGAATCATGATAACATTCTGGGTGATTTCTACTCATTAGGGCGGTCTGTTACATTATGCAATGATGTTGACCTCTGAATCCCTTAGTTAACTTTCTGCCCATAGTAGAGAACACAGCAAGCTTTGTGAGGTGAAGTTTCTTCATTTCAGTGCAAGTGCTCCCTCCTTCTCAGGCACTGTATGACTCTATTGATCAGGTTGTGGTAATTAATGAAAGCAGCTGACCAAAGTGGAAGCAATGTTTCCAAGGTTTCAATGTCTCTTCTGCAGTTAGGATTCTCTGTATGCTGTGGAATGTCCTTTATGCTGTAAAAATATGTTGCTATGGTTGATTGATAAATAAAACACTGATTGGCCAGTAGCCAGGCAGGAAAGATATTGTAGGCAGGACAAGGAGAGAGGAGAATGCTGGGTGGAAGAAGGCTGAGGTAGGGAGACACTGCCAGCCGCCACAAGGACAAGCATGATGTAAGATACCCACAACTCCAGAGAGGCTAGCTAACAGGGAAAGACCCTAGGAGGGACATAGATGACCCTGTGAAGGAGAAGTGGATGAGATCTACATGAGTGGACTGGGTGTAGGGGGGTGGCAGAGGGCGAGGAGTGGGGGATGACATAGGGAAATGGGAGGTTTGAGCTGGAACAGGAACAGAGTGGGAGGGAAGGGAGGAAGATACAAAAATTACACTTTTTATTTCTTGACTGTTCAAAGTAAAAAAAATCCATTTATGTGTTCAGAGACATGCACCATGTATCCAGGTAGCTCTAGAAGAATTCACCCTGCCTCATTTGTACAATATCCAGTTTGTACAGGAATCTAGGAGCACACTCCAAGGAGAATAAAAGTAGTTTTCAACAGGATGAAACATTCTTAGCACAAACATTCCAAACCCAAGAAGCCTGTGCTGCACTTTTCTGATGGGGGGGTTTCCAGAGGTTCCACTTCACATCCTCATCCAACATGGAGACATGAGATTCCTTGGCATTTGGTGGGAGAGCAGTGCAACCAGCTGTCAAAAGAGCAACTGAACTTTCTTTTGCGATATATTATTTAATTCATGAGTCAGAGACAAATAGCCAATTAAATATTAGGTTCATTCCAAATGTTAATAAATCATTATGCATTATGGTTTCCAATAACTAAAAGAATAGATTTGCAACTGATGATCTCCAAATCTAAAATATTCATTTTATATTTATTTGACGAATTTATTTTTATATAAACAAAGTTTTATTTCTTAACAGGTTAGCAAATTTTGAATCAATTATAATGATTTAACTCTCAAATACTACTGAAAAAATTGGCATGGAAAGGAATATACATTATCATTTTTAAAACTTACAGAATTTGGTATATTATTAAAGCAGGTGTTGAAAATGTGACAAGTTGAACAGTGTAGTATCTTTGTGAATATATGAAGAGGAATACACATGTAGTCTTTCAATTTTTTAATTATGTCTGATAATTCTATTAGGGCTTAAAGTTTGAAATTATATGTTTATATTATACCATTAAAAATTATGCCAGAGCGGTTAATAATCTGAATGTAGAGGTTAAACACACAAAAACTTTCAAATGTCAAAGAAAGTGATTTCTATGAAAACTCACAAAAGCATTGCAAAGTCAAAGTTTTATATTTTTACATATACTAAAACAAAGCATTCATAAATGTTATTAACAGAAGCTAAAGAATGATGAATGCATATAATTTTAAAAAGAACTGTTAAAATAAATGAAGTTTACAAAGAAAGGAAGTAGATATGCAGAATCTTCATGAATGAAGAAATCTATGTAGCCAATTAATGTGTTTTGGAAGCCCTTCCAATGTCCCATGGTAGTCAGAGTGACATTAAAGTCTGTCAAGATTAAGGAGTAGATTTACAGGGACTCATACATTGTTGCTTGTTTTAAATTGCACAGCTTTATTTATTTATTTATTCATTTATTTATCTATCTATGTAATTTTGAGAACAAGTTGATAATGAGCTAAATTTGATCACATGAATATAAGACAACTTAGAGAACCTACTACTCCCACTTGTAGATACTCAACCAAAGTTGTGAGGGGATGCTATGGATGCAAGAAATACATGCTGTATCATCCTTTAGAGTTGCCAATGATTATACACATCCTACACTTATCAAAGCTGGAATGACTGGAGTATGACATAATAAAAATAGAGTGTAGACAACAATGAAAGCTGATGAAAGGTAATCACAGAAGCATGCAGAGAACGGGATGAGAGAGAGAGAGGAGAGGGAAGTAAATGCCAACAATAAGAATGGAGGCTGAAGGCTGAGACATTAAAAAATAAACATAAGACTTCCTCTTAGGAATATTTTTGTTACCCCTGTCTGTCACTGTACTGTAAACAGTAATTCATAAATACTGTATTAGATTATGAGGAATATTAAGTACTATTTGTTATGAAGTTCAGTGAGCAAGCTTATTTGGGCCATATTTAAATTTTACAAAAGCAGTGCTTGAAAATCCATGTTAAGCCAATTATACAGTGAATTGCCTAAGAAAGATAAGGAGAAAATGCAGATCTTAATGTCATGGTGAGAGGACGCTTACCTTTAATAATGCTCCTAAGGAGGAAATGATTAAAATCAAATGCTTTGCCCTTTCATTCTCATATTTTTTCCTCTCAAATCTGATTGAGAAAAAAAAAAATCCAAGATGAACTACTAAACGATAAGGCTTTGTGAGGTTATTACGAATGCTAATAGAATGCCTTCCCTCCACACATTTTTAAGAGAATAAATCCACATAGAGCTGCTGTGGAGGCAGAAGCTGATGTGCTTTAACTCATTAGCCTACTTTATGTGTCTGTGGTGCAGAGAATCAGGACCAGTGACTGAGAGAAGAGCCTTTGGCTCATAGGCTACCCTGCAGTTTATCATGAGACCTACTGAGAGAAGATATTCCTGGGGGAATATCAAAAGCAGGGAAAAGGTAATGTTCTGTGAGGAAATAAGTGGGAGAATGGGAGTCATCAGGCTAATGTCGATTGTAATCTTTCTGATTTTGTTGTTTCCTGAAAATGCCTCTTCTGTTATCTATGCACCTTTTGGCCCCATCTGGTGAGAAGGCCTATCTTCAGAGTTTTGACTTCCTATTCTAGTTTTTAGATGTGGTTTCTTCTTGTTTTCTAATATTCAAATCATTTCCCTCAAAGTTCTGTACTCTCTGGGCTTCTCAGCTCTCAGTTTTGTCCTCAACAGTTTTCTGTAAAATGATATTTGTCATTAGTACCTGATGTATTTCTCCTGCTTCTGAGGACTATCTGATAAATGTGACACTAATTGACCCCATGCTTTTATGTGGTTTGGGACAGAGACTCACAAGTCAAGAAAGTATTTAATCATAGTTGGTTTTATTTCACCTTTCTGCAATCCTTTCATCTGTTCATTACCTTTGTCTACCAATTCTGTACATACCCTTCCACATTTAGTATTTCATCTTCAATACTTATATCACATGTATTCTAGTGTTCTATCACACCTCTCTCTCTTAAAGCCTTATTGCCTATCTCATATGCCTGTTTCTCATTTCCTAGACTTCATAGACATTCACTTGTATCAAAATACCCATATATAAAAATCAGAGGCTGGTAGTCAGATTTAAGAGAGAATGTGGGTATTTGAGCTTAACCTAACTGAACTGACAAAATATTTTCATTTCTATAAATGGATATCAAGGAGGATTTAATTTTCTTGTTATTTTAATTATTGCTGCAGTGATCTGAATTTACAAGCTTCTCAGCACAGAATAGTATGGTTATGTGACACAAGTGGTACAGTTTGCTTTCATGTCACCTCTATTTTTACCTTTCTTCAGAAGCAAATATGCTGTTTTCCATGGAGGCGGCACGCACAAGTTGTTTGTTTTCTTAGTGATTGCAATTTCAAATAGAATAAGGTGAAAGTAGAGAATTTTACCACAACTTTAGAAATTTGGGTTTTAGGCAAGGACAGTGAATTATTGAAATGTGATGATACACACACACACACACACACACACACACACACACACACACACCATAAAGTAAAGATGCTTAGTGGTCAGTCCAAGTCAGAAGTATTGCTTCACCTTTAAGGGTTTCTCTTGCTAAATGCAATGGAGATCATTATAACATAATGCGAAGATGCCTCATCAAACTAAGAGGAGGGGAAATAGGGCATAGAAATATGGGGGGGGGCAGATAATGTAGGCAGATGTGCAAGATAGTTACTGATACAAAGATATCTTCCTCAATTGATTCTCTACTGTCAGTAAAATACACACATATTTATTTTGTGTATGTACATGCACGCACACACATGAAGATGCCATATTACACATGTGGTGGCCAGAGAACAACTTGCAGGAGCTGGTACTCTGTTTTCACCATGTTGGTTCTAGGTAGCTACAAGTACATTTTTACAAACACACATGCATAAGAACATACACACAGAGGCTGTGCATGCATAAATACATATGAGAGAGATGACATTATTTTTATTTTTTGAAATTTACAACACCACTTATTATTATACATTATAAGTCCATCCACTTACTGCAAACTTTGTGATTTCATTTTTATTTTGAGTTGAGTAGTTTTCCATTTTGTAAATGTTACATATTTTCATTATCCTTTCATCTGTTCATGAACAACTAGGTTGGTTTGATTTCCTTTTTATACCAATCAAGACAGGGATAGACATGGGAGTGCAGGTATCTTTATGACAGGGTATGGAATTTTCTGGGCTTAATCTCTGGAATGAAATAAATATTTGGGTTACATTCTAGAACTGTTTTTACTTTTTGTGGAAAAAAAAATCTCCAAATGTATTTCCATAATGGCCATATTCAACTGCACAGTGTCAGTAGTAAATAAAGGTTCCAGATGCTCCACAAACTCTCCAGTTTGTTGTCAGATGTTTTGATGACAACATTTCCCCCTTTAGTCTAAATAAAATTGAAATGTTTTAACTTTAGCATAGTATAACTACATACAACAAAAATAGTTATCAAGTAAAAATTACATTTACAATATTTTGTCCATTTGTAGTTAGTGTATTCAGAGAAAATAATGCATTAGCTATTCTATCTTAGTGAATCCAAAGTTTTACACCTAATTTAATTTCTATCATAACTAAAAGAAATTGCGACAATAACTAGTTTTCCACTCCATCAAAGACTTAGAAGGATATAGTCTTATCCAACAACAGAGACATTTGGCTGCCTGGAAAGTCACCCAGAGTTCCACTGCAATGTTGGAGCATCCATCTTCAGCCTACAGGCCCAGATTATCTGGCAGACATTTTAGTGAAGCAGAAAATTTGAAGAACTGCCCTGCCTTGTTTTGGCAAAGTTCAACAGTCATTTTATACTATAGTACTATATTCCCCTAATCGATAACACCCATATTAACCCATCAAATAACCAAAGACCACCCGCTCCATCTCTTGGGAATGTTAGCATAGTATTCTCCAGACTGCTTCCTATTGTCTTTGGATGAAGTATCTTTAAGGCCCTGAGAAAACTTTGCAATAATGACCAAGTCCTGGGAAGACCAGCGGTAAACTTTGCTGATAGATATCACCTGTGAATTTTCAGGGGTCTCCCCTGATCAAACCTGATTCATATTAACCCTGAAAAATACACAGTCTCTTGTCTCCTGAGGAAACAAAACTCCAGAGCATTTTTAATTTCCATTTGACAAATATATCTTTTGACTTCTTTTTTAAAGGTAAGACATTCCTAAAGTATCTAAACTGATTCAATTTAGCAGTCCAGTTCACAAACCCATGTCTCTTAGCAGGTATTGTTTGCTTATCAACAATCAAAAAATTCAAGATCAGCATAACACATAGGATCTAGAGTCCCTGTGTATTTCACTTCTCTATATGGTTTAATCTTTTTATTATTTTACTTCTCTCTTTAAGGACTTTATTATTTTTAAATTATTTCTTTTTTTTCTATGATTGTCCATACCCTTTTTCTTTCTTTAAGCCTAAGCAAATTAAATTAAAAAATACACTAGTACCTGTTTAGTGTTTTGTTGTTGTTGTTTGTTTTTGTTTTTCCTATGTGGACTTCTTTTACTGAATATCTTTTAGCCTTTTTCGAACACATGAGTGTGGTGGTATTTTGTTTGTGTTTTCATGAATAAATCTTGCCTGGAGATCAGAGTGGTGAGGAATAAATAGGAAGTGATATAGCTGGGCAGAGAGAGGAAGTGATAAGGTGGTATGGAAACAAGAGCTCCGCCCTTTCAGGCTGAGGATTCAGGAGAGGTAAGAAGTCATTCTAGTGGCTGGTTTCTTACTGATCTTTCAGCTGGTATCTGGCTCTGTGTATTTATTAAGACCAATTAGGATTCCTGCTACACATGAGCAAACTTTTAAGCTGTTAAGGCATAGCTGGGTCCTCTGTGCTGCTCTATCAGCTGGTTTCACCCACTTCTCTGGTTGGGAATGTCAACCCTAAAGCTAGGTCAGAGGTGCTTGACTAAGAATTGCATTCAACCTTCCTAGATGGAGAAGTAAGTACCTGTGCTGCCACAGGTGGTTTTTACTCAGCTTTCCATTTTTATTTAGTGCTCTCAACTGAACACCAGTGTCTCTTAAAGAAGTTGTATCTTTTTTTTTTTTCAGCTTTCTCAGGCACTACCTCGGTGGATATTAGAGTGTCATGTTGGTACAACAAAATGATGTTAGTTGTTTTCCTCTTTGGGGGGCCTGCCACTCAGCTCCCAAATAAATCACACGTGGAGTCTTATCCTTACTTAAAAATGCCTGGCCTAAGCTTGGCTTTTTCTAGCCAGCTTTCCTTAATTCAAGTTATTCCATCTACCTTTTGCCTCTGGGCTTTTTCCTCTTCCTTGCTTTCACTTTTACTCCATGGCTGGGTGTGTAACTGGGTGGCTGGCCTCTGATGTCTTCCCCCTTTTTCTTCTGGCTTTTTCTTCCTTCTCTGGCTATCCTTTTTCTGGTTTGCTATTGGCCATTCAGCTCTTTATTAGACCATCAGGTGTTTTAGACAGGCACAGTAACGCAGCTTCACAGAGTTAAACAAATGCAACATAAACAAAGGTAACGCACCTTAAAATAATATTCTCTCACGGCATTTCTTACTGGAGTGAGATTGAATCACAAAGCAATGTTAATTTGTCAAAGCAAAAGATCCTCCTGGAACAACATATATCCCTAGGGTTGTAGCAGCTAGTAGCAGGAATTGAATCTGCAACTGGGATTGGAATAGCCGGGACTCTGTATGAGATACTCCTTGTTGCTCATGGGTACAAGAAAATGCATAGCTGACTGTGGATAAGAAGAGTCCAGTTAAACTCTTTAACTAAGACTAGAGAAGTGTGAATTTATGGTCCATTGATTGTAACCTCATATCAAATAAAATCTGAATATTCAAATTTTAAAATACATTCCAAAAATTGCCTTAGAAGGGTTGTAAGCATAGGCATGTTGTGGTATATTTATATACTGTGTAAACATGTATTGCTGTAATTGGTGTAATAAAAAGCTGAATAGGCATTATCTAGGCAGGAGGTACAGGTGGGACTTTGAGGCAGAGAGAGAACTCTGTGAAGAAAATAGAGTCACAAACAGGATGTGGAAGAAAAGTATGGATAATACTGAAAGATGAGGTAATGAGCCATGCATCAGAACATAGATTAAAATAAACGGGTTAATTTAAGTTGTACGAGCCAGTGGGACATACCTAAGCTAAGGCCTAGCTTTCACAATTAATAATAAGGCACCATGTCATTATTTATATGCTGGGAACTCAAAAAAAATCTGACTACACGGCCAGGCATATACATATTTCTCAACACAGATGTCCTTTCAATATTATGAATTAAATTAACAGTACAGTTCTTATATACTGCAAACAACTTAGAAAATATTAAATGCAAAGGCATAGAAGCATAATGAAAATAATATACATACCTCAGGGATAAATACTCTGTAAAATAATAAACGGATTAAATCTATTTGAAAATATTTATTAAAACTGAATTGTGACCCAGAAAGTAATTATATATCCAATTTAGCACATAGTGTTACAAAATATAAACATATGGGTTTAAAATAGTAATAATAAAAATCAACAAATGAATCATCAAATTCAGTCGACCACAGATAATGTGCCTATATACCAGTATGCTATATACAGAATAAAAGAAAAAAAATTAATATATTTGAAGTGAATTATAAATAATTCTTAACCTGCAATATTTTAAATACTTAAATACTCATGCTCATATTTGAGTTGCACTCATGGTTTAAGGTCAGAAATTTTAAAATCTTCATGCAAATTGAAATGGTAGCATACTGGTGAGTTGAGAGAGCTGCTGTATCAAAAATTAGTGCTGGAAATAACACAGTGATCATCAGGTGTGCTGTTTGACAATTAATCTTTGAGAATTGTTTATGAATATATAATTCAGGAGCTCAAGGTATTTAGATGATGGGGTAATAAATAAGACAGATTATTGTTCATCTAAATCACTTCACTACTCTTCCAAAGACTTCTGGCTCAGTCCAAGAGTTGTCTACCACAATAGATTGAATAAATTATCTTAGATCATTTGATGTTCCTTAAAGGTTCATGTGAGATAGAGACAGGAATTATGTTGTGAGAATATATCAATAGGAATTCAAATTTTAAATTAGTAGGTTCCATCATTTTATATATATATATATAATGTTTCCCAGTAAATGATTATTAAACAAAAGCGCACAAGGGTATTTCTCAAATGATAATATATATAATGCATATGTATCTGCATATGTATTATATATGTACATATGTATAATGCATATGTATATGTATATTTGTACTCACAGGGGATAGACAAAAAGAAAAAAATCTTTGACTAGTGGCTTTTCCAAACGGATATCTTTTTGGAACATTGAAGCAATCTATAGTAGTTTTAAAATTTTTTTCAATCTACTTTTACAAAATCTTCTGTACTTATTTATATTAATTTAAATATATAATTCTCTTGAGTCTATGCAATAGGTAACTATACCCATCCTTGTTTAATGGAGTCACATCAGTGTAAACACAACAATTTTGTATACTTATTTCTTTTCATGACTAGCATTCTATTAAGTTATCTTTAAACTATCTTAAAATGTCACTATTTTAATCAACCCATATTCATTACTCTTATTATATAGGTCAGAAATGAGGGGTAGCTTAGGTGAACCTCTTTCTAAGGACATCTCAGTAAGACTTGACTCAGACAACAGCAATTTTAGGACTCAACTGAGGTGAATTTGTTTCCAAACAGACTCAGGAGCTATGACAGGAGTAAGTACTTTCTCAGCTGTTGTAGAGAAGCTATAATATTCTGTGCCATACAAACTTCATAGGAGAAAGCTTTCAAGACTCAAATATGCAGTAGGAATTATAGGAACCTATTTTGATGAAGAAATTGTAGAGGCCATACAGGATGGCTATCTACTGGCATTTCCTTCCCAGTTTGCTCAGTCTGTGTTCTCATCCAAATGTGGTCCACCTGCCAATGTTGGCACTATCCACAGTGGAAAAGTCAACATCAATCATCATACAAGAATGCCCCTTTCTTTTGCTCTAATCATGGGAATTCAATAAGTTTATTAATACTTGTCTACAGTAGAAGTTATTTGCTAAGCTATATAATTCTGGGTGGTTTTTAGAGTACTCAATTACATGTCTAGATACAAACTAATACCACAGAATTCAAACTAAACTTAAACACCACAGTACACCATACAATTTATAAATATGAGTAAATTAAATTCTATAAAAATTTTCACAATATCCCCATGAAAAATAAGGAAACAAAGAATCTCGAGGTTTTTTTTTAATTAGAGATTTCATGGAACTAAATACAAATAACTTTATTCAGGTTAAGTTATGTTGAAAGTACAATGGGAAATGTAGTTTAGAATATGTACTTGATATATTTTTGTAAGATAAATATCCATTTGCAGAAAAGTTATAAAGTATGAAATTCTCATCTGTTTATTTTACTTAATGAATATTTGAAAATCTTGTATAATGTATATTGCTGTGGGATGGTCTGTATGTCAAATTGCTCTGATTGGTCAATAAATAAAACACTGATTGGCCAGTGGCCAGGCAGGAAGTAGGTGGGACAAAGTGAGAGGAGAATTCTGAGAAGCAGAAGGCTGAGGCAGAGAGACACTGCCAGCTGCCACCATGACCAGCAGCATGTGAAGACACCTGTAAGCCACCAGCCACTTGGCAAGGTATAGCTTTATGGATATGGATTAATTTAAGCTATAAGAACAGTTAGCAAGAAGCCTGCCACGGCCATACAGTTTGTAAGCAATATGAGTCTCTGTGTTTACTTGGATGGGTCTGAGCGGCTGTGGGACTAGCGGGTGACAAAGATTTGTCCTGACTGTGGGCAAGGCAGGAAAACTCTAACTAAGTGCTGTGGATATCACTCTATATAAATAAAACACTGATGGCCAGTGACCAGGCAGGAAGTATAGGCGGAACAAGGAGAGAAGAGAATTGGGGAAACAGGAAGAAGGAGGGAGAGACACTGCAGCCACCGCCAGGATAAGCAGCATGTAAAGATGCCGGTAAGCCACCAGCCATGTGGCAAGGTATAGATTTATAGAAATGGGTTAATTTAAGATATAAAAATAGTTAGCAAGAAGCCTGCAATGGCCATACAGTTTATAAGTGATATAAGCATCTGAGTGATTATTTTATATGTGGATTGTGGGACTGCGGGGTTTGGTGGAACCTGGAGAGAAGGCCTCCAGCAACAAATGGTGCCCAACGACTTGAGTTTCCACCTTAAACCTGAGAATATTTAATAACCAATTCTAAACAGAGCCAAAAACAGGTTCCTGCTTCTTGTCTCATCTGGGCAGCTAAAGGCCTAAAACGCAGGTTTGAACCACTGGTGGGTTCCTGGTGTGTGTTTGACCAACAGTATGGCGGGAATGAGGTGTCTGCCAGTGGCACATTAAGCTGTGTGGTAGATTTAGTCTTTACTAGTATTAAAAAAAAAAAGAGGTTTCTGGGCTACACACTGCTTTGATAAAAGTGTAAACCCACTATTTCTGAGAATTGATGGCTCCCAGAGCTAGCAGAAAACGTACCACCACCATGTTGAAAAGCTGAAGTGGGTGGAGTCAGCAGCCATAGCACTATCTCAGTCATAGAATACTGCAGTTTAAAGCAATAGATTCACAATTATGTAGACTTGAAAGAGACAAAAACAGATTAATATTAATATAATTAATATAAAATTAATTTAAATTAATATAAAAAAGCCACGTAAAGATGAATATTACACAGACAATCTGGATTGTGTTGTCTTTGGAATTTTTAACTGCAAAAATATTTGATCAAAAAAGATGTTCAATTAAACCAATATGTATATTTTAAAGGTACCTTAACATCAAAATTTGGATTTAAGGATATGTTGCTTTGGAAAAGAGGTTCTGCTTTTGTTTCCACAGAAAGCCAGAGGCTGTGGATTTGTTCCAGATAAAGATACATCAGGTTTCACCAGCCAAGACCTCCTGAAAGGTCTTCAATGACACCATGGCCCAGATGATCTAACATCCAGAGCAGTTTCAAGGCAACTGGTTCACACAATACAGCCTCACGGACTACCCCATAGGCCTAAAATTTTCTTTGCATCCCCATAAGATACAGCCCCTCCAGCAGGAAGTAGTAAGAGATGCTACACCCAAATTCCCAAATATACCAAGCTGGCTTTAGAGGTAGAATTGGCTCACTCCCCCTCTAAACCCAGACATACTGCTTTAAAAAAAAAAAATGGTTAAGAGATTCTTCTGTCCCAAATCAGAAGAGCCCTCTGGTGTGGGACAGAGAAAAACCAATATTTTTATTTAAAAACAGGTTGATTATAAATGTGATCTCTTTCTAAAAAAAAAGGGGATATGATATAGATATATAGGAGGATATAGAGATGATAAGATAAAAGGGTAAATTAATGAACCTGCTTTTAAAGAACAACTTGTTTAGAAGGTTTTATATTGGTATAGATTTTAGTTTATGTTTAAAATGTTTTACATTGGTATAAATTTTAGTTTATTGATACAAACTTGAAGTTAATTTTGTTATACTGTATATATATATATGTAATATATATATAATAATATATATATATTTCTATTCTTGTTCGAGGTATTATGTTTATGTAACTCATTTAAAATTGTAATGGATAATTAAAAATAGATTAATAATTAGTCATCTATGATAATCATATTTGTAACCATGTTAGTTAAGTCTTCTAGGTATACATAG